>NW_027097777.1:0-87379 GCF_019320115.1 Miscanthus floridulus | reverse complement strand
GAACATCACACTCGCATTATCATTTTTTGTAACATTTCCTCCTTACTGATGACCAATGGCTCTCAATGCCGCTGCATCAAACCTGTCCTCCCCTAATCCTATCGTTGTGGTACTACCATGGTTGCTCCGCCGCGCCCATCACTCAAAATCCTCCCCTAATCCCATCGCTTAGGCACTACCACCGCTACTCCATCTATCACTCAGTAAGGGTTGAATCATGAATGCTCCAACATCCTCCTAAAAACATTCAGCTCAAAATTCTTGCAAAATTCTCCATTTCTCCTCAACTGTCGACAAAATAAATACAACAACAACAACAACATAGCCTTTCAGTCCCAAGTAAGTTGGGGTAGGCTAGAGTTGAATGTCGACAGAATAAATATAGTGCATTTATAGCTATATCTGAATGAGAAATGATCATCATCGGTTAAAGGTGTCCTGATATAACTTCTTCATTTAAAACAATAAATGTCTGTTAATAGAAAATACAACTCCCATTCTAGCAAAACTGAAGAGTATCCCATGAAACAAAAATTATGGGCTTATAGGCAAGGTGTCCTGAGGCAGATGTGGACCATTTCCATAGCTTGCTCACCAGGATTTTGAGGCATGGATTGATGAAAAATCAGATTGCTTCTCTATAAGTAGTGCTTATAGGCTGGGGATGGTGCTTCGTGACCTTGTTGAGCAGGGTATTTAGAATTGAAACTGATCTGGTTCTTTGCTGCCTGTCGTGGGGCATGTGATTCTATACTCGCCAATGTATGCCATGTTTGTCATTGTCTCCTCATGACATCTATGTCCTTTGGTTAGTCCTATTGACTTAGTGTCATATTTGTTGCTTCTTGGAAATGCTCGGTTGTTGTAGTTATCTTGCCAATTATTTGATTGCTGTCGAGGTACGTCCAATTTAAGTCCTTCCTGATGTTTGAATTAAATATTTGTTGAGATTGTGATTACTTGAGTTCACTCAAAAATCAATATAACATGTTTTTCAAAATGATTAGATTCTGCAGCAGAATAATGGTTAGATGATGGCATGATGCTCTAGGTGGGGAGGGGAGGAGGAGTTGGAGGGCTGGTGGGCGTCATTGTGGGGGTGCTACAAAGTCGCTGGTGATGTGCAGCACCGGCGCCGTGGGTGTTGATGACGATGACCATGAGGAGGAGGACAGCGACGAGGAGCGGATCGAGATTGGGTAGCCCACGGACGTGCCACACGTCTCGCACATCACCTATGACCGTTTCAGAGGCTTCCTCGGCCTCCCCGCCGACCCCGAACCAGAGGTACCGCGGTGCACGCCCAATGCCAAGTGAGCTTGCCACTGCCGTGCCATGCGAATGATTAAGCGTTGATTACCTTTTTTGTCTCTTGGATTTTTCCCTTGATCCGTAGTTTTGTGTGCCTTGATTTTTTGATTGCTTCCATGATGAAATTGTAGCTTTCTGATTGAAGTGGGCGTTGGCCAAACCGCTGCGTGAAAAATGGTGTGTTTCCTAAATCAGTTTGAGTGGCGCACTTGCACTTTATAGAAGTTTTCCGGGGAACCGTGTCCTAAGCAAGCTGATGGAAGTGAGTTTATTTGTTTTCAGGGTGACTGCATATATTGTCTTTAAATTTGTAGACTGGATAGCTCTTGGATAGTTGGATCTTGATCCAATTAATGAATTATATTAAGGTGCTTTGCAGGAATGAGATGTTCAGTGTTTAGTGTCCACGTCGAGCTTTGAGGACGGTGCGACGAGGACAAGCTCGGCAAGGGCGGTTCGGGCGTCGCACGACCGCGCACATAGGTGGTGAACGTGGATCCTTAAGGTATGAAAAATAAGGAAAATATTATACAGAGAATTTTTCAGCCTTAGATATTAACTGATATCAACAGCACAATACTTAGATATCAACTTATATCAACAGCAGGAACGAAACGTCAATTCCTTTTGAGTTGAGCTGTACGTTTTGAGCATCAACATAACCCCTTTTTTCTAACACTGTTTGGGTGGTAAGAAGATTCTACTAAAATATCATTTTAGAATGTTGGGATTATAAATCATGTACTGCATATTAGCATATTTTTTAGTGCTACTTGTGTATAAAAGTATAGAAGTAAAATACTTTCTCATTCAGTATCTATCTATTTTGGTTGTGCAGGTGCTCTTCCTATCCGTGTACTGGGTCATTGGCTTCTATAGTTGCACATTTCAGAAGGTGTAGAACACTTCAATATAGTACGGTTCAGTTTATTCAGTCAGCACGAGAGGATGAGTTATCTACTTAATACTTCAGTAGTTAGAATATCATCCATGGAATCTGCTGGCACGCTTGTTTTTGTTAGTGTTTTATCGGCATACCATCTATAGTTGAAGATGAAGGAAAGAGAGTCACCATAAATGCGGTCTGGGCTCTGTGAACTGTTCAACCTGGCCAAAGAGGCATTGAAACTGCTGATCATCTAGTGTCCAACGAGAATGTCCTACCTTGGACGAGGGGCAGTACGTTTAGGGTCCACTCGTAACTGAAAGAGGCTTACGGTAGTTTTTATAGAAGTCATAGCTCCTCAACCAAACGCACCCAAAAGTAGGGCTGATGGTGTTGTGAAATTTGAACACGCTAAAAGCTACTTTTGGTTATACAATATATAAGACATCAATATTAATAAATCTAATTTTTTATTTTATTTTTTATATAAATTTTCACTTCTTATTTTATAGTATATGTTTGCGTGGAATAGATCTAAAGCAACACATATTATATGATGAGTATTACATACTTTGTTTTAAGGTTTTGTGAGAGATTTTTCAAGACACGTAGTGTCGGATACCATAAAAAGGGGTACCCTAAGCAAGAACCGAAAAAATGCTTAGACCTTGTAAATATCGAAGCCAAGAGACAACCATGAGGCCTCGGCCGATTCTCGAATTCGCCCGAGGCCCGCGCCGCAAGGCCTCGAACGAGGTACCAACTCTCCGCCTCGCCCGAGGCCCCCTTGCTCAAGGTCCCGCCCGTAAGGCCTCAGACGAGGTGCTGATTCTCCGCCTCACTCGAGGCCCCGCACATAAGGCCTCGGACGAGGTACCGATTCTCCGCCTCGCTCGAGACCCCGCACGTAAGGCCTCGGATGAGGTACCGATCCTCTGCCTCGCTCGAGGCTGGCTCAGCAGTTACCCCGTCACCGCTGCCTCGATCGGAATGTCACGTCCAACCAACGCAACCGACCACTCCCGCGATGTCAGCTGAATGACGGCTCGACACAGTGGAGTGATCGACAAGGTGGGAGTCGTATCAACGCCATGCCGTCTAGGACAGGACAGGATAGGGGTTACCGACCGCTGTGCTCGGTACTGTGCCCATGACTGACACCCATGCGGCACTGTGCTGCCTAACCCCACCTACTTCGAGGATAGTATGGCATGGAGAGTCATGTCTGGGTCCCTGTAGCCTCAGAATCAGCATAAAATACCAACTGCTCCCTCCGAGCCTCGGCTACCCGCTTCTGCATCCCCATAGCCTCGGGACTCGCGCCCGCTGAGCCCCCTATGATGGTTTAGCCTCTGCACCAACTAGGCCTCGGCTCTAAATGTTGTCAACATACAGCGACCGACACGTCATTCACAGTATGCGCTATGCCCTACATGAAGCCATCACAGGAGCTCCCACATCACATAGGATCGGGCGTGACCGGCGCGTCACTCTAGTGCATCAAGTACAAGACCGCTCCATCGACCATGCCGCCACAATGATGAGCTGCAGGGCTCAGACATACCGCCTCCGCTCACAAAACACCACATAGCGAACACATGTATCGCCCCTGTCCCCCCCCCCTTCAACTATAAAAGGGAATGACTGGGGCCGTTTCTAGACATGGCCACGAACGCTCACGCATAGATAGACTCACGTAGACTTAGACACACATGCTCCCCCGTTGCTTGAGATCAACGTCTCAAGCAACCCACGCCGTTCCACACAGAGACCTGGGACAAGCTCCCTCTCTCGCCCAGCTTGTAAACCCCTACTACAAGCACCTCTGTGCAAGGAATACAAGATCGCTCTCTCAGGCTAGATGTAGGGCACTTATTGCCCAAACCAGTATAAACCTTGTGTCTCTTTGCATCACCATCTGGGATTAGGGGCATGTAGTACACTTTCACAAGTTGGTTGAGGATCCGCCGGTCCAAAACACCGACAGTTGGTGCGCCAGGTAGGGGAACTACTGCGTGTCAGCTTCGTCATCCCAACAAGTTATGGATGGCAGACCCCGTGCGACCACTGCATCTCGGCATGGTGATCTGGTTTGGGAGCCTAGAGTTCATGTCTCTAGGATGCGAGTACGATATGGTACTCCTCACACCTAGAGCCCCACCGACCAATGATGACATCACGCCCCAGCAGCCTAGGCATAGGCGGTGCCCGGGCCGCCGCTCTCATCACGCTCGCTAGGCATGATGTGGGCGGGACCACCTTGACACCGCGCAAGCTCAGGGCGACGCACTGTGCTCCATCAGTACCCCATGCTCGACTGTTGGTATAGGGTCCCTGGTTGGGGACCTATCTAGCTTAAGCCTAGGCAAGGAAAAGACACCGGTGGCATGCAGTGATGCCCCGTCATCAAGCTCTACCCCGCCACCTCCTAAGGAATTGACTCCGATAGAGCAACACTCGGCGACGGCACCATCCCCGTACCCCTTCAGGTTGAGCAATGTTGTTGCTACCAACGCTTCCGCTCACATGGAGCCCCTAGGACACCACCAACACTTTGTCCTCGACCTCTCTACCATGACCTCGACCCACACCCACGCTGACTCCTCGGAGGAGGATGAGGCATGGGCCGGAGCGAACTTCTCCGGGCTTCGCGACCCTAAAGCCATGCGCCGCTTCATGGCCGTGAGCGACTACTGCTTCGGCTACTCTAACTCCGACGATGAAGGCACTTATGATCCCACTCGTGAGTGCTTCCACGTCGAGCTCGGGATGCTGAGAGTGAGCGATGAGGACAAAGGGGTAGGCAATTGCTCCCCGCCCCACGAGGGGGCAGGCGATGCCACACCTCCGCGCGTCGAGCCCCCGGCAGTGTGGAACGAGAACCCCGCCCATGAGGAACTTCGACATCTTGACTTGGAGCAGCTCCATGGGCTTTAGGCCAAGGTCAAACAAGATCGACTCCTTCTGCAGCAGCTCTGAGACACTCTTGAGCAAGAGCAGCGGGGGCGTGGTGATGGCGGAGCAGCCCGGCGTAGGGCTGTGATGTCAACCACCGCATCAACAATGACAAAGGGGGTGAGCAACCCCCTATCTTCAATCGTGCTAGCCAGAACGTCACGACAGCGGCGATGCTACTCTGGGCTATGCCTGAGCCCTCTACCATGGAGGGGTGACGGGTCCACAATGAGCTTTGAGACCTCCTCGAGACCACTATGGTACAGCAGGCCAAAAGCTCCGCTTCTCGATGGTGCGGGCATGCCTCGGAACAGCCTGTGGCATTGCCTCGGTAGGATAGAGAGGCCTCAGTTCATCCTGAGCTCGCTCAGCACCAATGGCCAATAGGGCCCCCTCGGTGCATGACTGACTCAGCGATCGGCGCGAGGCGCAAGGCGACCATGATGTGGTCAGTAGGTGATGGTGCCACGAGAATGAGGGGCCTACCTAAGGCTACCACCCACACCGAGGTGGTCGCTATGATAGTGGGGAGGACCGCAGTCCTTCTCCTAGGCCACCTGGCCCTTGAGTCTTTAGCAAGGCCATCCATAGCGCTCACTTCCCAGCCTGGTTTCGGCAACCGGCCAACCTCGCAAAGTACAGCAGCGAGAGCAACCCCAAACTGTGGCTCGTCGATTACCGCCTGGCTTGTTAGCTAGGCGGCATGGATGATGACCTACTCATCATCCGCAACCTCCCCTTGTTCCTATCAGACTTGGCGCGAGCCTAGCTCGAACATCTCCCTCCCTCGTCGATCCACGACTAGCGCGACTTGGTAAAGGTCTTCGTCGGGAATTTCCAGGGCATGTACGTGTGCCCTAGGAACTCCTGGGACCTCAAGAGTTGTCGCTAGATGCTGGACGAGTCTCTCTGAGACTTCATCCGATGCTTCTCCAAGCAATGCACCAAGTTGCCCCGCGTTGGTGACTCAGAAATTGTCCAGACATTCCTCTCCGGCACCTCCTGCCGAGACCTGGTATAGGAGTTGGGCCAGAACATACCGACCATGGTGGCCGCACTCCTCGACATCGCCACCAACTTCGCCTCGGATGAAGAGGCTATCAGGGCCATCTTCCCTAACAGCAACACCAAGGGGAGCGAAGGGACGAGGCCCCTAGGGCCTCGACCCCCCATCTCCCTAAGAAAAAGAAAAAGGGTCACCAGGGAAAGCAGGAGGTCCTCGAGGCCGGTCTAGTCACCGCCACAGAACGCAAGAATCCTCGAGGCCCCACTAGAGGCCCTGGGCTCTTTGACAATATGCTTAAGAAGCCCTGCCCTTACCACCAGGGCCCAGTGAAGCACACCCTCAAAGAGTGCACCATGCTCCGATGTTACTATGCTAGGCTTGGGCTCCCCAACGACGAGGCCAAGAAGAGGGACACCGGTGATAGGGACAACGACAAGGATGATGGGTTCCCCGAGGTGTTCAACGCTTTCATGATCTTCGGCGGGCCTTCAGCGTGCCTCACGGCACGTCAACGAAAGAGGGAGCGCCGGGAGGTCTTCTCGGTTAAGGTGGCCACTCCCTAGTACCTCAACTGGTCTTAAGAGGCGATCACCTTTGATCGGGATGATCACCGCGATTACGTCCCAAACCCCGGGTAGTACCCACTTGTGGGGGATATACCCTTGGGTACCACAAGATGGTACATGGGCTGCACCATCCGAGGTGGCCTGGCCTGTAAGATCGAGGCGTGCACGGCAAGATTACAAGTTGTACTAGATATTGTAATAGTACCTAATATGATACTTTACTTGTAACCCTCCTCCTCTAGACTATATAAGGAGAGGTAGGGGTCCCCCTTAGGGATCACCTCAATCAATACAGAATAATAAGACATAGGAAGTAGGTATTATGCCAACACGGCGGCCGAACCTATATAAATCTTGTGTCTTGTGCCTCTGTAACCAGCTGGTTCCTGATTACACGCACCGTCTACCGACAATCTACCATCATGGGCATACCCCTAGATGGACTGCTGACCATATTTCGTCGATAGTGACGTGCCAAGTAGGGGTTGTGCATGCTGATCCATGGCGAACCAGATGGACCTCAAGATCAATCCCATCCGTGGCAATTTAGCTTCTGGTGGCGGCGTCCTTCACCTACGATGGAGTCATCATCTTGAGGCTCTTGCAGCGGCTTGACGTCGCTGTGCGAACACATCGTCAAGTCAGCCATCTGCGGTGTCGTCTCTAGCGTCATATACTTGGGAAGCAAGCCGAGATTTCAACGAGATCAGATCTGCTTCCCAGCTTTAGCAGCGTCATCGGCGTTCAGAATCTACTACCGTAGATTTGGCATGTTGGTTCATCGTGACCCTATAGGACTAGATTGGACTTGCATGTTGGTTGTTGTTGGCTACCAGTCCGCTGCATGCATCAATGTTTGGGTGCAAGCTGTCAGGCAAGCAAGAAATCAAAGGCTGTGTGATCTACAGTGCCATGCAAGTTGAAGATAGTCTAGATCTCCATCAGGCTCACATGTGCTCATGTAAGGCATATAAGCAGAGATGCCTGGTAAAAGAAGGTTATGACCTGCTCGGCGAACCTTCATGCAAGCAAGGAAGATCTCCAACTACGCCCGACCTTGGCTAGACATGCCTGAGGGCTTTTGCCTCCCCATGTGATGGAACTAGGTATATGCCCTCCGACCACCGAACTGATCGAGCAGCTACGTCGACCACAAACCACGTCGACCACGTCTCGAGCGGCTCCACCGAGCTCCGACCACATCAACCACGGACCACGTTGACCATGTCCTGAGCAGCTCTACCGAGCTTCGACCACCTCGACCACCAGACCACGTCGCAATGATGATCGCCACGAAGAACGGTGCTATGAAAACCGCGACCACCGTCACAATAGGCCAAAAAGCACGAGGACCGGACAACTTTATCACCATCGACCAGATTTCTATCCAAAGATAAGTACACTTCTAATATTTATATTTAATATAATTTTCATTACGACGTTTCTCCACAACATTCTCGTCATGATTATTCTTCAAATAACATTTGTCCATGTATACAATCTTAAATATAACATACAACTATACTTAATGCAAATCCTCGACCAGTCATGTTGACGCTCGATGTCTCCAGAAATGGCCCTGTCTCTGGCTCCTCCCTACACGTGCACGAGCGTCTGCCCTCTGCGTTATGGGTGGTCGGCAGTGGCTCCTTAGCGATGCTTTGTTTTTCCTACACGTGCACGGGCTCCACGCCCCGCATTATGGTTAACGGGCTAGCTAGGGCTGGAGACTCAGCTACATACTAACTGGTCGAGCAGTTTATATTAAGTATAAACACAAATTTCACATTAACACTGATGTTTACAAAGCACCAACTGCTTTATCACATCATGCTCATTTGCAAATGACTGCTCAGTGTCATATGCTATTTCTTCACCGCTGATTTTTTCTCCATAATTTATTATTTTATACATCATGTACTACCATTCTACATATTAATATTGTAGGAATTTTGAGCTATGCTTGAGGACTTCATCGCTCGCTTCTCAACCTATGCTTGGGGACTGCCTTGATCACTCTTCGACCACAGCTTGAGGACTTCATCGCTTGCTTCTCAACCTACGCACGGGGACTGCCTCGATCACTCTTCGATCACAGCTTGGGGACTTCATCGCTCGCTCCTCGACCTGTGCTCAGGGACTGCCTCGACCACTCTCCAACCACGGCTCGGGGACTTTGTGTCTCGACTACATGCGACTGGCAACTCGCATATAGTTGGGATATTTTTTCTCCTTTAGACCTTGCTATAAGGCTCATACCTCACCTTCCAGTAAGCTCGGGGACTACATCAGTATGATGCACCTACCGGTGCATCTCGTATCGCCTGTACGACGATTGGATTCTCAACTTAACTGGGAATTCTTTTTAGACCCTAGCACCACGTGCCTACGTCACCAACTAAGTGGGCACACTTTACCTTGCGGTAAATGTGTTTGTTTTTCGACCCCTATACCTCTGATGATCAAAGACGCTACGCTTCAAGACACCCTTACGTTTCTTCACAGAAACCCAAGTGGGCACACTTCCCAGGACGGAAATCTTTTTCTTTCTTCTTAAGAGCACCATACATTCTTCGGACAACCTACTTCTCCGGCGACAACGGTGGTCGGAGATGTCAAGAACTCAAGCCTCACTGTTCGAAGAAGGTTAAAATGGCGTGTCGCATCAGAATACATGGCGCTCGGGGACTAGCTATGGGGGATATACCCCTGGGTACCACAATATGGTACATGGGCCGCACCATTCGAGGTGGCCCGGCCCATAAGATCGAGGCGTGCACGGCCAGATTACAAGTTGTACTAGATATTGTAATAGTACCAAATATGATACTTTACTTGTAACCCTCCTCCTCTAGACTATATAAGGAGAGGCAGGGGTCCCCCTCAGGGATCACCTCAATTAATACAGAATAATAAGACACAAGACGTAGGTATTACACCAACATGGCGGCCGAACCTATATAAATCTTTTGTCTTGTGCCTCTGTAACCAGCTGGTTCCTGATTACACGCACCGTCTATCGACAATCTACTATCATGGGCATACCCCTAGATGGACTGCTGACATTATTTCGTCGACACCACTCGTCGTCGACCCAATTATCGGCAACACCCGGCTCTCTAAGGTATTGATGGACAGAGGCAGCGGTCTCAACATCCTCTACGCCAACACCCTAGAACTCCTAGGGATCGACCAGTCACAGCTTCGAGGTGATGCCGCGCCCTTCCATGGCATCGTGCTGGGGAAATGCACGCAACCCCTTGGGCGCATCGACTTGCCCATCTACTTCGGCACTCCCTCCAACTACCGTAAGGAGGTCCTCACCTTTGAGGTGGTTGGGTTCAAGGGGACCTATCATGCCATCCTAGGGCGCCCATGCTACGCCAAGTTCATGGCGATCCCCAACTACACCTACCTTAAGCTCAAGATGTCAGGCCCTAGCGGCGTCATCACTATCGAGTCCACGTACGAGCATGCATACGGCTAAGACATCGAATGCATCGAGTACGCCGAGGCTCTCGTGGAGGCCAAGACCCTCATTCTCAACCTCAACTGACTTGGTAGCGAGGCGCCTGACTCCAAGCATCATGTTGGGACTTTTGAGCCCATGGAGGTCGTCAAGCTCATCCCGGTCAACCCCACCTGCTCCGACAACCGGGCGTTGAGGATCAGCGCCACCCTCAACATCAAATAGGAAGCCGTGCTCATTGACTTTCTCCACGCGAATGCTGATGTATTCACGTGGTGTCCCTCGGACATGCTATGCATACCGAGGGAGGTCGCTGAGCACGTCTTGGACATCCGGGCTAGCTCCAGACCGGTGAAGCAGCGCCTACGCTGATTCTATAAGGAAAAGCTTAGGGCCATCGGTGAGGAGGTGTAGAAGCTTTTGGCGACCAGATTCATCAAGGAAGTGTCCCATCTAGAGTGGTTAGCTAATCTTGTATTAGTTAAGAAGAAAAATGGAAAGTGGAGAATGTGTATAGACTACACTGGTTTGAATAAAGCATGTCCAAAAGTCCCTTTCCCATTACCTCGAATCAACCAAATCATTGACTCCACTACGAGATGCGAAACCCTATCTTTCCTTGATACGTATTCCGGTTACCATCAAATCAAGATGAAAGAATCCAACCAGCTCATGACTTCTTTCATCACCCCATTCGGCATGTACTGCTATATGACTATGCCATTCGGCCTCAGAAACGTAGGGGCCACATACTAGCGGTGCATGACCTAGGTCTTTGGCGAGCACATCGGGCAAACTATCGAGGCCTACGTATACAATATCGTGGTCTAGTCTAGAAAGGCCAGTGATCTCATTGATGACCTGGAGATCGCCTTCAGATGCCTCAGAGAGAAGGGCATCAAGCTCAACCCCGAGAAGTGTGTCTTTGGGGTCCCTCGAGGCATGCTCTTGGGATTCATAGTCTCAGAACGCGGCATCGAGGCCAACCCAAAGAAGGTCTTAGATGTGACCAACATGGGACCAATTCGAGACCTCAAGGGAGTGCAGAGGGTTATGGGATGCCTTGCGGCCCTAAGCCACTTCATCTCACGCCTTGGTGAAAAAGGCTTGCCTCTATACCGCCTCTTGAGAAAATCTGAACGCTTTTCCTAGACTCCCGAGGCCGAAGAAGCCCTCACCAAGCTCAAGGCACTGCTCTCCAATCCTCCCGTCTTGGTGCCACCAACCAAGGGCGAGGCCCTCTTGCTCTACATCGCTGCAATGACCCAAGTGGTTAGCGCGGCCGTAGTGGTCGAGAGAGAGGAAGAGGGGCATGCCTTACCCATCCAATGACCTATTTACTTCATCAGCGAGGTGCTCTCCGATACTAAGACACGCTACCCCCACATCTAGAAGTTGATCTATGCCATAGTCTTGGCTCGATGCAAGCTACATCACTACTTCGAGTCCCACCCGATGATCGTGGTGTCGTCTTTCCCCCTGGGAGAGATAATCCAAAACTAGGAGGCCTTGGGTAGAATAGCCAAGTGGGCTATGGAACTCATGGGGGAAGCCCTGTCTTTTGCGCCTCGGAAAGCAATTAAATCCTAGGTCTTGGTCGATTTTGTGGCTGAGTGGACCGACACCCAACTGCCACCTGCTCAAATCCAAGCGGAATGCTGGACCATGTACTTTGATGAGTCTCTGATGAAGACTGGGGTAGGCGTGGGTCTGCTCTTCATCTCACCCCTTGGAGTACACATGTGCTACATGATTTGGCTCCACTTCACTGCCTCCAACAACGTAGCTGAGTACGAAGCCCTCGTCAATGGCTTGTAGATCGCCATCGAACTTGGAGTATGGCGTATTGACATACAGGGTGATTCATAGCTCATCGTTGATCAAGTGATGAAGGAGTTGAACTGCCATGACCCCAAAATGGAGGCATACTGCAAGTTGGTGCATCGCCTAGAAGACAAGTTCGATGGTCTCGAACTCTATCACATTGCATGAAAATTCAACAAGGCCATGGACAAACTGGCAAAGATGGCATCGGCATGGGCCCTGGTCCCCTCGAACATCTTCGCCAGAGACCTCCACAAGCCTTCCATTGACTATGCCTCGGCGGTGGAAGAGGCCCCACCGGTCGAGCCCACCGTAGAGCCCAAGGCCCCCTCTATCACTGAGACCCCTTCGGCCGAGCCCAAGGTCATGGAAATCAACACGGAGCCTCCCGAGGCCAACCAGGGCATGGACTGGCGAGTCCCATTCCTTGATTACCCGTTCGAGGAGAGCTTCCTATAGACAGGACCAAAGCCCGATGGCTTGCACAATGAGCCAAAACTTACGTCCTCAACGACAGTGAGTTGTACAGGCGAAGCCCATCTAGCGTCCTCCAACGATGCATCACCACCGAGGTAGGCTAAGCCCTACTTTGGGACTTGCACGTAGGAGCCTGCGGGCACCATGCAGCGCCTCAGACGCTCGTCGGAAATGCTTTCCGCCAAGGGTTCTACTGGGCGATGGCGGTTGCTGATGCCACCAAGCTGGTACGCTCCTACGAGGGATGTCAGTACTATGCGTGGCAGACGCACCTCCTGGCCCAAGCCCTCCAAACCATCCCCATTACATGGCCATTCGCCATGTGGGGGCTCAACATGGTTGGGCCTCTGCAGAAGGCCCCTAGGGGCTATACTCATTTGCTGGTAGCGATTAATAAGTTCTCCAAGTGGATCGAGGCTCGTCCGATCAATCGAATCAAATCCAAGCAAGCAGTGCTGTTCTTCACTGATATCATCCATAGGTTCGGGGTTCTAAACACCATCATCACTGACAATGGGACACAATTCACCGGCCACAAGATCCTGACGTTCTGTGATGACCACCACATCCGTGTGGCCTGGTCGGCCATAGGACACCCTAGGACAAATGGCCAAGTAGAACGTGCCAACGACATGATCCTACAAGGCCTTAAGCCAAGAATATATGACCGGTTAAAGAAATTTGGCAAGAAATGGCTTGATAACTCTTATCGGTCATTTGGAGCTTGAGGAACACTTTGAGCCGAGCCACGGGGTTCACACCATTCTTCTTGGTCTATGGAGCCGAGGCCATCCTCCCCACTAACTTGGAGTATGGTTCCCCGAGGCTACAGGCCTACAATGAGCAAAGCAACCGCATTGCCCGCGAGGACACCCTCGACCAACTGGAGGAAGCCCAAGACATTGTGCTGCTATACTCGGCCAAGTACCAGTAAGCCCTACGATGCTATCAAGCCTAGTGCATTCGAGGCCGAGACCTGAAAGTGGGCGACCTGGTGCTGAGACTGAGGCAGAGCAACAAGGGCCGCCACAAGCTAACCCCACCATGGGAAGGGCCATACATCATCGACCAAGTGCGAAATCCTCACCAACGCTTGGAACATAGAACAGCTACGTCGCTTCTACCCTTAAATTTCCAAGCATTGTATACATTGTTTCTCGAAATACAATAAAGAAGCGTTCTTTAGTTATTCTGATTTTTTGAGAAACCCCCGAACCTATCGATGGGGGATCAATGTTTCGATAACGCTACAAGGGAGACTTGGCTCTACCTCTACAGAGGTGCCCATCGCGGGGCTCGAACAAGACTCAGCTATGCCTCTACAGAACTGAGCCTCCCTCAGGGGCTAGAAGGGGGGACCCCCCTAAGTCCTAGGCACCATTTTTTAGTCATTTTCTAAAAAAATTCTATGCCAAACTCTCTCATGCTCTCTAACAAATCGATTGTAAAAAACCTAAGGACCGAAAGTCTGTCTCAGGGCCAAAAGGCCGGCCGAGCCATGAGATGGCCTATGCCTCCGGGCTACGGCAACTCCCTCACCACCTTTTGCTTGAGGGGCAGCTTAGGCTCCGAGGAAGTTTTTTGCAAGTGATATGTTCAGAGACCAGACAGAGGGCAGAGGCTCGAAAATACAATAAAAACAATTAAAAAGTATAGACGCATAAGTACTTTAAAAAAGGCCTCGACGGCTACAAGTGTTACGGTACAATAATAATCCTAATCCATTTACATCGCCCCTTTGGCCTAGGTCAGAACTCAAGGTCACCGGCATCGGCGGTCGGAGTAGGAGGAACCACCTCCTCTTCGAACAACTCGGCCAGTGCCATGCCAGGGGCCTCAGCCGCCTCCATCAGCTTCATGACCTCCTCGTCGGCCTCAGCCATGACGTAACCGTCGCTGATGGCCTCGAGGTCGATGCCAGCATAGTGTGAGGAGACGACAGCCAAGGCGTGCTTGACGCCCATGTGCAGCGCCCCTCAGAGTCGCTCACGGACTCGGTCGCTCAACGCGATCAAACGACTCCTGAGGGAGCTGCTTAGCTCGACCCCCAACCTCCAAGGCCTCGTAGGCTGTACGGGCGGTGCTCTGCAGCGTGTTGTGCTCCTGGATCTCTGCCTCGAGCACCGCCTGCACTTCAACAGAGGCCTCAACTGCCTAGGAGACCTCCTTCTCCAACCCTGCGCCAAGACAAATAGGATGGGGTTAAGCACAAAAGGAAATAAGCCGAACAAGGGCGAAGGCCTACGGGACTCACCCTTGATTTTCTCTTTCCAGCTTTGGACCTCGACTCGAGAGGCCTCGTCCACCTTGAGGGCCTCTGCCAAGGCACCTTTCATCAGTAGGTGCGTGCCCTGCTCTGCCCCTAGCTGCCCAACGATGGCCTTAGCAGAGACCTCTGCTTGTTTGGCCCAGGACCTGAAGGTGTCCCGCTCGCTGGCCGCCCAGGTCAACTCCTCCCCTAGCTCCTTGATCCACGCTGCCAAAGGGGCGGCCTGCTCCCAAACCATGGCCGCCTTGGCCTTCATGTTAGCACAACAAAGGTGGAGGTCCTCCACTTCCATGCTCTGCGCCGATAGAAGCTCGTTGGCATTGGCGAGCAGGTCCTTCTGCTGCCGGAGCTGGTCCTAGATGCCCCTCTCCTGCCAGAGGAACAATGACTTCCTAAGGGACCGGGCCTCAAGCTCCTGGATAGGTAGAACAAACATCAAGCACTACAAGAAAACTCAGGAAAAGACGACATAGCAAAAAAGAAAGAAAGCGCGCACCTAGGCGACGTCGGACAGATCGTCAGCAACGACGGACAGCGCTGTCCACAGTGACTACTCTGCCAGATGATGGAATTGCTCGAAGGAGTCCCAACGCCCCCCCTCAGCCACATCCTCGAGGGCGAACAGAGGCTCCCCCTCAGGGTTGTCCCAGCTCCGCCATAAGACACGTGGGCTATCCCACCCATGGGGCTTGGGTTGTACCCGGATGAGGACGGAGCTCCCCTCGCCCGAGGTCGGAGCTGGCTGCTCCGCGGTGCTGGCCGCCTCGGCGTCCACCACCTCCTTCCCCTAGGAAGTATCGTCGGAGGAGATCGAATGGATCTCCACCTCCCGAGCGCTTCCCTACGACGGCGGTGGGTCTTGGACTAGGGGCAGTACTGAAGCTTGCCCCACCTCCGTCTCCATATCCTAGGCCACCGGCTTCACCGTGCCCATGCCAGCCTCCGTCGCTTCGGCCTTAGAGGTCCTAGGGGCCTTGGCCTCGCCCTCGGTGGCCTCAGTGACTAGGGATGCCTCAGCTTCGTCTGATGTGCGGGCCTCGGCCTCGCGGGGCATAGGCGCCTCCTTCCCTGCTTGCTTCGTGGCCGCCTCAGTAGCCTCTCCTTGGGTGATCGGCTCCTTTGGGTCAGCCCTAGCCAACGCCGTGCCACGCTCTATGGCGGCTTGCGCCTCCACCACCCATTGGGCAGGGGAGCTAGTGCTCACCTTGAGCGCCTTACGTGGTGCCAAGGCAGGCGCTTCCGCCTGACGCTTCTGGCTGAAGACAAAGCACTCACGGGGTTAGCATACTGCCAAAGAATGAGTAGGAAATGCTACAACTCCACTAACAAACACCTACCTCAGACAAGGACACAACCGCTTCCACACTGCGTCCCTCGTCCTCTACAATAGCAGTAGCGGCGGCAGTGGCATGACCTCCATGTCCGCTGGTGCTAGCCGGCCCTCGCCAGAGTCCGGCGCCCCCTCGACCCTCTATGGAGGCGGTTGAGTCACCTCCACCGTCGCCTGCTCCACCCCTGCCGTTGAGCCCACTAGGCTAATGGCGTGCTTCCCTAGCGCCCATGCCTCGGGCGTGTCGGCCTCGGCCCTAGGGTGGGCGATTGTTGGCCCCGAGGCATCCTCTCCTCCTCCTAGGAACGCCGGGCTGCTCACCGACGCCCCAGGCACCGTCCCCTGACATCAGGGAGATGGTCCAAGGTGCCCCGCCCCACCTCACTCTTGTTGTCATCGCTCGAGGAATTCGACAACGACAGTGATAGAGACGGCTCCATCGGGAAACCATCGTGCCTCTGCTACTGGCGATGTTTCTCTAGCTCTTCGCGCTCAAGGTTCTTCCTCTTGCGCCTTGCCTCCTCGGCATCCTTCTGCTTCTTCTGCGCCTCGGCATGCGCCCTGTTCATCGCCCGCCGCTCTACGTCCTCGAGAACAGGCGGCCGGGAGGCTCGTACATCCCTCATCCCCTATAGGAACAGCGAACACCAATAAGGGAAAAGGAAAATGCAAGGAGCAAGGAGGCCTCGGGGGCCACAGCAGTGCATGACTTACCAGAGAGAGGTAGCCCCGCGATGGGCGTATCGGAAATGGGGACAGTCCACTACTCCTCAGCCGCCCCTCCACCATCTCTCTCACCCGACATAGAATCTTCACGTCGGAGAGTGCGATGGCGGACATCTGGACGCCTTCGATCGGCTCGTCCGGCGTCATCTCGAACAGGCACTACCACCGAGCCATCAGAGGTAGCACCCGCCAGTGGTGGAAGGCCGCCACGACCACAGCCACTATAAGGCTAAGGCTACACAGCCTCTCCGGTGCCTCTAGGAGCGGCCATAGCTTGCGCTGATCAACCACCGAGACACCGTACCTCCACTTCTCTGGCTAACTCTCCACGACCCGCTCGGTATAGGGGGAAGCCCACCGTCGTCGTTGTGGAGGTAGAACCAGCTATTATACCAGCGACGGTTGGATGACGTGAGCTGGGCCAGGATGTAGAGGAGCTGCCGATCTTGGCGTACTTGGAGAGTGCAGCCATCGGCCCTCATCGCCTTCCGCATGCCCATTGTGCCTATCGGCTTGGTGGTGAGCCTCGCCTGAAAGAGGTGGAGCCACAGCTCCTAGTGGGGAGCAATGCCTAGGTACCCCTCGTAGATGGCAACGAGATGGCCGCTTGCACGATGGAGTTGGGGTTGAAGTTGTGAAGCTCTACACCATAGTAGTGCGGGAGCACCCGCATGAGCCGGTCCACTGGCAGGCCGAGACCGCCCTCATGGAAGGCCACGAAGCTCATGATGTAGCCATCGTGTGGCCTCGGCTCCGGCTCGGCCCCTGGAGCAATCCACTCTGGTCTGGTGGGGTCAGTAACTGGGCGGAGGAGGCCATCATCGACAAGTGACTACAGCCTTGCCGTGGACATGTCGGACGTACCCCAAGGATCCGCCTAGAGGACGACAGCACCGCCGGCCATGGGAGCGGTGGAGAATGTGGCTACGGTGGTAAGGCGAGCTATCGCTATCTCTCTCTCTCTCTCTTCCTCCCCCTTCTCCCTTCTTCTCCCTAGCACTCTCTGTTCTTAGCAACCGCTCGAGGGCAGAAAGGTCAAATGTATGCAGGTAAGGTAAGGAAGGGAGGGGCGAGGCTCGTCGCATATTTATGAGGGAAGGGGGCGAAACAGATGGGCGACGAAACCGGGGAAGTTTCCCTCAGATCTGGCGCAGTTAATCCAGATCTGATTAAAACGCCCACGCGTCCACCTTTTCCTCATTAACCACGCACACATAGTAACGTCCCATCCGCAGACATCTCGTCACATCCGACCACAGCGATGGCAGGCGTCATTCTGTCTCCCCGAGAAACCGCCTCAAAAGGCACGCTCGCCGTTGTCAGCCGATGGGAGGGGAATATCCCCCACCCGATTCCTTTCAGACTAAGGAACTAGGCACCGAGCCCGTTATGGTCCAGGGTTCGAAGGTTGGGCCCCTAAAGATCTCGACAGCCGCCCAGGACAAATAGAGTCAGGGATGACTATGGGCGAGCCCGTACATGGCCGAGGCCCAAGCAAGCGATTGCTTGGGATGCCCTAAGTTGTGTCCGAGACCGGCAGGGAAGTCTCTGAATGGAATCCCACCGTAGGGAGACACCGAGCCCCCGAGGCCAATCAAACGGCTCTAGGACCCACTAGAGAAGCCCTCTAGTACTTTTGGAGTGCGCCTCTAGACCACCAGCCGACCCCTATCAAATGGGGCATGGGCCTCCACTTGGACTTACCCGATAACAGCTCATCGGAGGTGTCACTACTCGTGCCCACCGAGGGTAGCCTGGCATTCTCCACCCCTCCTTCTAAACGAAAAGGATATGCGAGGGCCGCACAAAAAAGATAGGGAAACTCCTGATCGCCCTCTTGCTCTGAGTAGAGGCTTAGGGGCTCTTCCTGCAACCAAGCCGAAGCCCAGCGACCCAAACTCGCACTTGAAGGCTCTGCAAAACCCCTCCTTCTGAACAAAAAGAATGCGCGAGGGCCGCACGAAAAAGACAGGGAAGCTCTTGATTGCCCTCTTGCTCTGGGTAGAGGCTCGGGGGCTCTTCCTGCAACCCACCTGATTCCTTTTAGACTAAGGAACTAGGCACCAAGCCCGTTACGGTCTAGGGGTTTGAAGGCTAGGCCCTCGAAGGTCTTGACAGCCGCCCCAGGACAAACAGAGTCAGGAATGACTATGGGCGAGCCCGTACATGGCCGAGGCCCAAGCAAACAATTGCTTGGGATGCCCTAAGTCGTGTTCCAGACTGGCAGAGAGGTCTTTGAATGGGATCCCACCGTAGGGAGGTCTCGAGCCCCCGAGACTAATCGAATGGCCCTAGGACCCACTAGAGAAGCCCTCTGGTACCTTTGGAGCGCGTCTCTAGACTGCTAGCCGACCCCTATCGAATGGGGCACGGGCCTCTACTCGGACTTACCCGATAACAGCTCACCAGAGGTGTCACTGCTCACGCCCACCGAGGGTAGCTTGGCACACTCCACCCTCTTTCTGAACGAAAAGGATGCGCGAGGGCCACCCAAAAAAGACAGGGAAACTCCTGATCGCCCTCATGCTCCATGTAGAGGCTCAGGGGCTCTTCCTGCAACCAAGCCAAGACCCAGCGACCCGAACTCACACTCAGAGGCTCGGCAAACACGATAAAACCCCTTACTCAATAGGGAAAAGCCCCTGAAGGAGTAAATCCACTCCTCCCGGGCCTCGGGGGCTACACCCGACGGGTGCGCTCGCACACACCCACCGAGGCCTCGAGCACAAAACACAATCCCGACGGGAGCCGCTGCGAGCCAAGTCTCGTCAAAACCTCAAGAAGAGTGCTCGCACTCCCCCTGAGGCTCGGGGGCTACTGTCGGATACCATAAAAAGGGGTACCCTAAGCAAGAACCAAAAAAATTGCTTAGACCTTGTAAATATCGAAGCCAAGAGACAACCACAAGGCCTCGGCCGATTCTCCGATTTGCCCGAGGCCCGCGCCGTAAGGCCTTGAATGAGGTACCAACTCTCCGCCTCGCCCGAGGCCCCCTCGCTCGAGGTCCCGCCCGTAAGGCCTCGGACGAGGTGTTGATTCTCCGCCTCGCTCGAGGCCCCGCACGTAAGGCCTCGGACGAGGTACCGATTCTCCGCCTCGCTCGAGACCCCGCACGTAAGGCCTCGGACGAGGTACCGATCCTCCGCCTTGCTCGAGGCCGGCTCGGTAGCTACCCCGTCACCGCTACCTCGACCAAAACGTCATGTCCAACCAACGCAACCGACCACTCCCGCGACGTTAGCTGAACGACGGCTCGACACAGCAGAGTGACCGATGAGGTGGGAGTCGCATCAATGCCATGCCGTTCGGGACAGGACGGGGTAGGGGTTACCGACCGCTGTGCTTGTCACTGTGCCCACGACCGACACCCATACGGCACTGTGCTACCTAACCCCACCTACTTCGAGGACAGTACGACGTGGAGAGTCATGTCCGGGTCCCTGTAGCCTCGGAATCAGCATAAAAGACCAACTGCTCCCTCCGAGCCTCGGCTACCCGCTTCCGCACCCCCGTAGCCTCGGGACTTGCGCCCGCCGAGCCCCCCACGATGGTTCAGCATCTGCACCAACTAGGCCTCGGCTCTCTATGTTGTCAACATACAGCGACCGGCATGTCGTCCACAGTATGCGCCATGCCCTGTGTCAAGCCATCATAGGAGCTCCCACGTCATACAGGATCGGACGTGACCAGCGCGTCGCTCCAGTGCATCGAGGACAAGACCGCTCCATCGACCATGCCGCCACAGTGATGAGCTGCAGGGCTCAGACATACCGCCTCCGCTCACAAAACGCCACATAGCGAACACATGTATCGTCCCTGTCCCCACTTCAACTATAAAAGGGAATGACCGAGGCCATTTCTAGACACGGCCACGAACGCTCACGCACAGACAGACTCACGTAGACTCAGACACACACGCTCCCCCGCTGTCTGAGACCAACTTCTCAAGCAACCCACGCCGTTCCACACAGAGAACTGGGACAAGCTCCCTCTCTCGCCCAGCTTGTAAACCCCTACTACAAGCACCTCGGTGCAAGGAATACAAGATCGCTCTTTTAGACTGGACGTAGGGCACTTATTGCCCGAACCAGTATAAACATTGTGTCTCTTTGCATCACCATCCGGGATTAGAGGCACGCAGTACACTTTCACTAGTTGGTTGAGGATCCGCCGGTCCAAAACACCGACAGGTAGTATTGCTCATGTGACAGGCACTAATATTTACATATATACTCGAACACGTGTATAGGATGACATGGAGTTCGTGGATTTATTGGCGCACGAAAGAAATATATATGAGAGATTTTTTTCTGCCAATATAAAACATTATCGTAGCCGCATTACGAAAAGGTCTATACAATAGAATTTGTGAGCATGCGCCGCCGCACTCTCCGTAACTGTATTAATTTTATGAACTTTGCTTCTTGGATTAAATATCACTTTAATGTCTGTATTTAATTTCACAGTATTGTTATCTTATCGTGCGATCCATATGTTTTTAGTATAAAAGTTTAGTTCTCGTGTAGCAACGCACGGACATAGTAGCTAGTAATAATAATAACAACAACAACATACTACGGGAGTACTACCTCCGTCCAAAAAAAATACAATCAATTTAAACTTTGAATAAAATTATATAAAAAATACTAATATTCCTGATGTAAAATTAGTATTATTAGATTAGCCATATAATATATTTTTATAGTAAAATAATTTAAATACGTAAATATTAATACTATTTATTATAAATTTAATTAAACTTGAGTTATTTTGATCTACACGAATTCTATAATTATATTATTATTTTTTGATGGAGAGAGTATCATTTTTCTGATTGCAGTGCTTTTGTGTACTAATTCGAGTCTCTGCACTATGCGCATTGTCCTCGGAATCCGAAAATGCTTCAAGTATGACTAGTCCGTCTGATCGGCGTACAAACTACAAAGTGACGCTAATAGAGCATCTGAGGTTGCTAAATCTGATCCTGCGCAGATTTGTTTTTTCTTTTGCAAAAAACACAAAAAGTACGGAAAATGTTGCTGCCAAAAAAGTCCCTACGCCCCTCAGATTTCCACGTGCACAGCGGCGCCCTTTTAGTTAGGGTAAATACGTTCTACACATCAATGATCTTATACTTTGTCTCATGTGGTGTCACGTAAAATTATCGATAATATAGAGAAGAGAGATAGGAGAGAGAAATATGTTGTTTCGCAAAAAAACCGCCTCGTAAACTAAATTAAATTTAGAAATATGAGATAACTATTGTACTCATTGTACGAATTATTATTCTCATGCAACTCACGACTTTACTTTTATTATATGCCTAAATTTAAAAAGAATTGTTAGCTACTGTGGGACAACTTAAAAGACAATCGTTATATGCACCTGACTAGGGTCCGAGAGATCTGTGAATTTAAGAAAATTAAAATGACTTATAATTTGAGATGCAGGGAGTAGATAAGAAGTGGAGAGATCGAGCGGAAGAGTTGAGCTCACGTGGCAAGGGTAATTTCAACCTATAAACTACTCTACCTATCCTGTAATATAGCACTTACAAGCATTTAAAATTTATACCTATAAGGGATTTGTCGGGGATCTAATACTGGGGTACCCCAGAAGGTGGAACCAATAACCACCGAACGTGAAAGACTTTTGGACGCATTAGGGCGCCGTTTCATCCCTTGTTCGAGTGACAGGAGTTTGGTTCCGCCTCGCCCGACGCCTTTGTGAGATAACTCTGCCTCGCCCGAGGGCTCAGGGTTAATCTCCGTCTCGCCCGACGCCTTTGGGACAGGCTCGGTCTCGCCCGAGGGCCGAGGGATAAACTCCGTCTCGCCCGACGCCTTTAGGGTGGGCTCGGTCTCGCCCGAGGGCTGAGGGATAGATTCCGCCTCGCCCGACTCCGGAGGGGCGAGGTCGGTCTCGCCCGAGAGATAGGAATTGGTCTCCGTTTCGCCCGACGGTAAGGAACGAGTCTCACCCTGCTCCATATCTAAAGATTGGATTCATCTTACCTAACAACTTCTCCCCATTCCCTCAAGATGATAAGTACAGGGCAAGACAAGACGTTCAGGTCAACCATTGCTCCAAGGACCATACCCTGCGCCCTAGCAGGAAAAGTACTGCCAGGGGATGACAGGACAGGTGCTTTAGACCCTTTCGGGCGCCGCAGAGCCCGAAAGGTTGTACAGATGCGTGCTCCTCGCCCTATAGAGTTGTAGGTGCCGCCTTCAGCCCTGGGACACGGAACCCGATGAAGATATACGACAATCACTATGCTCCAGAAAAGGATTTGCTATCCCCACGAATGACGGATTTTTTATCACCACGCTATGGACCCAAGGGAGTGGCGCCCGCTTCCCGACCCCTCAGGTCCGCCAAGTCAGAAGGCCTTGACCACGGCATTACGCTGGATCCCGACCCCTCGTCCCTCCGACGAAGACTCACAAGAGCCAGAAGGCGTGCGGAGCAAGGCTAGGAGAGGCTAATAAGTCAAAACCACTGTACTACGGTCCATACCCTGCGCAGGGCAATGTTTTGTGATCAACCTGATATTCTACAGAGACATCGATAGTATTGTAGGCACTTATCTTCCTTCGCACTCATTAGAATGAAGGAGGATTGGGTAGACGTGAGCCACAAGAATAAGGTAAAGCCCTCATCCTTGTAAAGCCGACCCCTTCATCTATAAAAGGGGATGTGCTTCCTCCATCAGGAGGACGAACGCTTAAGACCGAACAATATGACACACACATATGCACAGTCAAGTTGCAACGAAGCTCTTGACCTCTTTTCAATCTTTCCATCAGAGACTTGGGACCAGTCCCTCTCTCGATCATTTGTACCCCTTACTACAAACCGTTCACGGTGCTAATAACACAAGCAGCAACAAACTAGACGTAGGGACATTCGGCCCGAACCAGTATAAATCTCGTGTCCTTTAGCGTACCATCCGAGCCTAACGCGCATTACTATAAATTTACTTGCCGGTGCTTGTACGAAACACCGACAGTTGGCGCGCTAGGTAGGGGAGCTTGCGTGTTCCAAATCAGGCCTCGGATGGCCACCCACGCAATCAGCTAGGCCCCGGGCGCACATGTGCATTTCGGTGACCTAGATTTCATCATCTCACTAGGAGAAGAGCTGGCGCTCACTCACACAGCCGCCCCATCTCTCCCTTCCATCAACCTCAGCCGTCTTAGGCTTGAGGGCCCACCGGGCAACTCCCTTGGTGTCCAGTCATCAAGAGAGGCCTCTCACAACACCACCCTATGTCTAAGAGGTTCCGTACAGAGCGCTCTGATGGCATTTTCGTTCGGTCTCTGCAACGCTGCGGCGACCGCTGGCCACCTTCAGGCGCTACGTATGGTTTAGTCACCCACAGACATCGAGTTTGTGGGGCCGATTGAGCATGATACGGAGACCCTCTATGGGCTCCTCAACAAGGAGCCATGATCGTTCTCTAGCTCAGATTCTAGTAGGGGAGCCATCACCCTTCCCAGGAATGCTTCATGACGCAGACCCCTGAGGGTCACGTCGAAAGTGTCTCTAGGGAAGAGGTCACCCCGATGAACAACCCTGATAGCAGATCCAGGGAAGAGACGGCATCCCCATCTCGCCTAAGGATGGAGCAACTGAGGGCCCATCAGCAAGAGATTGATGAGGCTAGGCAAGGGCTCATCCAGGAATACGCGGACATCAATCGCGAGATTGAGCACCATAAAGACGGGGGGGGCGCGCCACGGCCCGCACCATACATCAAAGGATCCTCACCAACGATGGGACCCTTCCTCACTTTGCCCAAGCCATCCAGAACATCGTCGTAGCAACCGCCTTGCTGCATGGCCTTCCAGAGGCCACGACGTCCAAGGATCGCCACGCTTGCCGAGAAATTCGCACGTTGCTCGAGCGTGCAACGGCGCAGCAGGCGGAAAGTTCGTTGTCTCGACAACGCAAACCCAACACCAGCCAGCGCACGCCCACAGTGCGTCCCACCAAGGATGCGTCCGTTCACCAAACACCACTAGCTAGCAGGCAGCCCTCCGTCGCCCTAGTACATCAACGCCTCAGCCATGGCCGTGACGTACGCAGCATCATCGATGCTCGGAGACGTGCCCACGGCGACGATGGAGAAGCAGCACGCCACAGCTATCATCCCTGATGTGGCGGACGCTACGATAGCAACGAGGATCGAATCCCAAGCCTCGACCTGCCAGGCCCTCAGGCCTTCGGCCGACACATCCTCAACGCTGCGTTCCCCCTAAGGTATCGACCGCCTACCAACATCCCTAAATATTCTGGCGAAACAAATCCCGGGCTTTGGCTCGAAGACTATTGGCTTGCATGTCAGGCCGGTGGTGCGAGTGATGACAATTTCATTATTCGCAATCTCCCGCTATTCTTGGCTGATTCGACGCGAGCATGGCTGGAGCACCTACCGTCCAATGCTATTCAGAGTTGGGCGGATCTGACGGAGATCTTCGTGGGCAACTTCCAAGGCACGTACAAACGCCCTGGAAACCCATGGGACCTCAAAAACTGCCGCCAGAAGGCCGATGAAACCCTTCGTGGGTACATTCGGCGCTTCTCTCGACAGTGCAACGAGCTCCCTAATGTCGCCAACGCTGACGTGATAGGAGCCTTTCTGTCCGGAACAACCTGTGAATCCCTGATCCACAAGTTAGGATGCAGGGGCCCGCAAACTACCAAGGAACTCTAAGACATCGCCACCAGTCACGCCTCTGGAGAGGAGGCAGTCGAAGCCATCTTTGATCGCTCCGATGGAAAGATGAGGCGGGACGAGGACGCCGGCGAAGGCGCCTCCAACCGTCCCGCCAAAAAGAAAAATAAGAAGCAACGGCGTGACAACTCGCTCGTGGCCGCTACCGACTGCAAAGGTG
Source organism: Miscanthus floridulus (assembly GCF_019320115.1). Taxonomy (NCBI): domain Eukaryota; kingdom Viridiplantae; phylum Streptophyta; class Magnoliopsida; order Poales; family Poaceae; genus Miscanthus; species Miscanthus floridulus. Next base: position 61,660 of record NW_027097777.1, on the reverse strand, counting down.
GCCGGAAGCCCGTGGAAGGCACTCCAAACCACTTCGAAAAAATGCTCGAGGGGCCATGCCCAAACCACGCCTTTTCGGCCAAGCATCTATACAAGGATTGTGGCCTCATGCACAAATACTTGGCCGGGGGCCTCAATAAAGGGGAGCAGGGGAAGGAACCTATTCTCGCCACAGACGACGCAGAGGAGAAGGACAACGCCTTCCCAACGCCGACCAGTGCCCTCATGATCTTCAAAGGATAAACGGTCTACAACTCCAAGCATTGCCAGAAGCTCGCACGCCGCGAGGTCTATACAGCTGGACCAGCCACGCTAGCCTTCCTCTGGTGGTCGGAGTCCGCCATAACCTTCGACCAGACCGACCATCCAGATGCCATCCCACATCCGGGAAGGTACCCGCTTGTCGTCGATCCGATCGTCGGACCTAAGCGGCTCACGAAAGTACTGATGGACGGAGGCAGCGGCCTCAACATCATGTACGTCAAGACGCTCGACGAGATGGGCGTCGATCGAACGAACCTCCGCCCCATCCAAGTGCCTTTCCATGGCGTTGTGCCTGGTAGGCAGGCTATGCCACTAGGGCAGATTGATCTGCCCGTCACTTTTGGGGACCGGTCCAATTACCGGACCGAGACCCTCACCTTCAACATAGTGTGTAACACCCCAAGTGTTTGTCACCAGTTAAGCAATGGGTTTAAACTCAAACATGACATGTTTAGTGGTGATGAAAGTTTCAAGATCAAATCTACAAAATGAGCGACCACTTAAACTTGGACCATGCACCATTGCTTACATGTTGCCCTTTCCAAAAAGTATGCTTGAGTAATGTTGGATCTACTTCTTTCATGTGCCTCACATCAATTTCCACCCACATGGATGATTGGAAAAGCTTCGTGAAGTTTGGAATCAAAAAGTTACATGAAATGATAAGTTATAGTCTTTTTTGGATTGCTTTATTAAGTGAATGGAATTATAGATCATCAACCAAACCTTGCTACCTTGTCCAAACGACTCAAATTGAAATCTACAACAAAAGTCATGAAGGGTTCGTGTTGAGAAAAGGTCAAGAAAACGCCTCAATCGGTCATGAGCTCTAATTTAAGCTTTACCATGATGCTACATTGACCTGGTTTGAAATATGGCTTACCTTATTTGCATGGTAGTGCACCCTTAAGCAAAGTTGTAGTACTTGATTATATAAACAACTTTTATTTTTGGGTCATGAGCTAATTTAGTGCTTAACTTGGTCATTTAGAGCTCACAATAATCAACATGGTACTGTTTTGGAACTTAGGAAAATTTTCTAAGTCAAAGTGAGTTTACAGTTTCGATGTGCCTGCTTTGTGACGATGCAACTTGATATCCTTTGCGAATTAGACCAAGATCACTTAAGAAAAGTTGGAGATGGTGTGTAGATCTATAACTTTTATTAATAGAGTTTTTGCTAACTCGTCGTGGTTTAGGAGTTACGGAGGCACGAAATATGAGTTTCAGTTGTATTTTTGAGGTAGAATTGGAGATTTGAATTTGATGAACAGTACCGACAGTGCACTCACTCGCTGCCATGTGTTGCACTCACTCGCCTTCGCTGCCGCGTGGCCTCCGCTGTACTACGCCTGTTCGCCAGCTCGCCTCCTTGCTGTGCATAAGTGCAGACCCGAGCTCCCCTGCCCTCTTCACTCTTTCCCTCTCCTTTCCCCTTCCTTCTCCTGCTCTCTCTCCCAGCCGGCACCTGTCGCTACCATGCTACTGTTGTAGCTCCATCACCGCCGGCCACTCTCGCACAATCGCCCAGTTAAGGCCGCTGCCGGCTCCGTCTTCGCCTCCTCCCACGGTGCTCCTCCGCTGCCGTCTCTTCTCCGGCTGAGCTCGCCGCCGTCGTCGAGACTGCCGCTGACGGTAGTGACGTCCAGAAGCTGCTCAGCCGCTACACTGCTACTACCTGTGGCTTGGTCGGCCAGAGCCAGGCACGGCCACAGCTTTCCGTGGACAAGCCCCAGCGCCTCCCCTCTGTGGCCACCGGCGCCCCTCTCCAGCCGGCCAAATCGGCCACCAGCCGGTTCCGACGTGTCCTCTGCTCGGTTCAGTTTGAAGAAGAAGAGGGGCTTCACACAACAATTAGAGCAAGTCCAAGGGCCAAACTACAAAGTCCTTGACTCATTTGAATAGTGCTTAAAGGACCTCTTCACTGATGTTTGATTTATATTTTCTGCAGGGTCCCTGTTGAAAGATTTAAATCTCTTTTCTTTAATTTAGGCAAATTTGAATGATCCACTTTGAAAATTCGTAGCAATTTGTAGGAAAATCGTAAAATGGTAAATTAGGACTTTTTGGAATCCTTGTGAAATTGTCTATGCAGTAGATCTATAATATGACGTGTTTTAGTTTAAATAGTTTGCTGTAAAATTATATTTATGCAGTTAGGTTCTTAATACTTATCATGTCTTGTCTTTTTCATAACTGCAGTTGTGGTGCTCAAATAAATGTAAAATTTTTATGGAGTATTACTCTGGTGATGTTTAATGTCTGGTAAAAATTTCATAAGTTTAGGTTTGATGGTTTGAGAGTTATAAAAATAACAAATTCCCTATGTTGCTCTGTCCCTATTCTGAATAGGTCTGCATGATTGAATTAATTGGCTTAGTTAAGTTATAAATCATGACTTGATGAAAGTACATGAGTTTTAGTACTTTTCTTAAGCTTTTCAAAAATATAAATATCATAAATTTTGGTTAAGTAGATCTTGAGTTATAATTGTTTGAATATCAGTGGCTGTTTCTGCCCAAACCCAGAGAGGGGTTTCCTTGTTCTTACTGTGAGGCCTTCTTAATAGTATAATTAGCTTGAGGTGTTTACAACAAAGTTGTTTAGAATTTGACAAGCTTTCTAAAAAGTCTAGAACCACATTTATTGGACATATATAACTCCATTTATAGCTGTTTAAAGTGGCATGTCAGTTTCTGTCTATGTTTTGGACAGAGATGCAATTATTGGATTAATTGACCCTTATAACTGTAGAAGCATCTTAATATGAGAATAAGAAAGTTGTAGGTAACTTCCTAATATTTTCATAAAGTTATGGTTCATGTTTGTTGGAGGTCTAGAACTCCAGTTATGCTTCTCTGAAGATGCTATCCGTTTTCTATACCACTGCTGTTGGGCTGGATTTGCAGTTTTGCTTGTGCAATTATTTTCATGGTGTAAATGATGTTTGCTATGGTTGTAGTGAATACAAAAGTTGTAGCAAATTTCATAATCTTGCTTGTTTTCAAATTGTAAGACCATAGGCCTAATTGTTTAGGAGTTACATGACTTTTAAGTCTTCTATCAAGTTTTGATTTTATTCTGAGCAGATCTGAAAGATGCTAGTGTTTGATCTAGTTAGGATTTGAATGAGTTTTTGGTGATAATAACAAAGTTGTAGATAATTTCATAAGCTTTCCATAATGTCTTCTTGCAAGTCATTTGGATTTGTGTAACTCCAGTTATAGCTAAATCTTGTAGCTGTTGTTTGCATGTCCAGAAATTGACAGATTCCAATTATAGTTGTTTGCCTGTATATTGCTAAGTGTGGCTCATACCTTTGATGATGGTTGAGTTAGAGTACCTGAGATCTTGGGAAACTTGTGTCATGCTTGGTGTTGTCATCTTCTTTGCTATCGTGGCATGATAAACTGTGCGATATTTATAGTAAGCAATGCAAAGTGCTTGTGCATGTTAATGTAACCTTGTGCTTGTCTTACTTACTGCATGCGATGCATTGTCTATTGCACTTCCATGTATTCATACACATGCATCTTGCATCTCATTTAGGTACGCTAGGTGAACCACGTGAAGGATGTGATGTGGAGTCAAACCCATAGACAGTGTTTGGTGGATCTATCCCAAAGATGGAAGGACTAAGCAAGTGCTAGGATCGGAGATGTCACCAAGTCGGTGCAAGCTAACTGAACTAACTTGTGTCGGATCCCAGGCAAGCCCCGGAGCATTCTAAGTCTCCTAGTATTTTACAAATGATTACTTAAGTACTTATGATTGATGCATTAGGTTATAAGAGTTGAATGAAACCACTAGATGCATATACATTCCTTGTCCAGATATTACACCTTTAACCGGTATAGGTCCAGGATCGGATATATGCTTAGCCCTGCTTAGACCGGTAGAAGTCGGGTGATGTCCTATCACCTGTGAGATATAGGGGGATACCGGAGCACGGTTGGCTATATTTGCTATCATGGAATAGAACCATAGGGTAAAAGAAAATTGAGACCGGGCGGGATGTCGATAGCGAAGCAACAAGACGTGGAGGTCTTGGGTATGGATCTATCCCTGTCTGTGTTGATTAAGGACTGTACCGTTGTTGGCGCTTCTAACAAGATTGAACGCATGCCTCTCACTTAGCTGGCCGGATAACTCGTTCCGACCGCGAAGCTGAGTAATTCAACTCAGGCCAAGACCCGTTCTATTGTGCTCTCCTTCCAAGGGACGATCAGACTGAGCCCAAGGGCAGGCTAGGCCTGAATGTCCTGGCATCTAGTGTCCTAGATTGTGCGGCGTGGTACGAACCCATGAAATGTGTACCTGAGTTGTACCAAAGGTGACCTAAGGTGATCGTTGATCTGGTCTGCCTGGTTTGTGTTAGGAATAAATTCCCAGCTGGTTGAAATTGATTCAAATCGCCGTCTCTCCTGGATAGTGAGAAACTTGGCTAGTCCCAACATCGTAGTAATTGTATTATAGAATGTGATGATTTGGATAAACATGGAATTACTATACCTGCTATGGTTACTATTGTATGCTCTAAAAAGATATACCACATGTTTGGCACAGGATAGTTGCTAATCTAGAGATGGATAGTTCTAATTAACTTGATGACAGAATTATAATTGTATAATTGAGTTAATCACTTTTTATGCAAAATGTTGTCAAGCTACCTCCACTTATAAAGCCTTGCATACTCCTTGGAGTTAATTTTATTTTTGGTTATGACGGGTAAGTCTAGCTGAGTACATTCGAGTACTCATGGTTTATCCCACCATGTTGCAGGTAAGGTTTTGACCTGCTGAGGATGGTGGCTAACCACCGGTGGGCTCGATAACTCTATATTTACTTCTCATCTACATGCTTTTGTCTGAGGATGTCACTTATGCTAGCAATGTATTTGGAACTTATATCAATGTAATCCTTCAAAAGCAAATGTTGTTTTCACTAATCGGTTTTGAAACCCAAACTTATACTATTATTTTTGAAACCATTTGTAATATTATTTCCGCTGCAACTCTACGTATGTGATGTATATTTTCTTAATCACGCGATCTTGGTTGTGATGTTGATTTACTGAGGTCCTATGTGATACTCGGCGGACTATCGGGTTTATATAAGTGAAAGTATGCGCGTGTCAACGTGTTAGCGGGGACAGCCGTACTTGATCTTGTATAAATTGGGCGGTTCTGTCACATAGTGGGGTTCCCGGGGACTTTCCACGCCATCTTGGGACGACCATGCTACGCGAAGTTCATGGCTGTCCCCAATTATACGTACCTTAAGCTGAAGATGCCGGGTCCCCATGGGGTCATCACCATCGGCACCTCTTCCAGCGCGCTTACGAGTGCGAAGTCGAATGCTGTGGACACGCATCCGCAGTCATTGCCTCCGAAGAGCTCGCCACCCTTAGGGAAGAGGTCGTTGAAGAGGCACCCAACGCAAAGAAATCAACTGGGTCATTCGAATCGACAGAAGGCTCCAGGGAGGTCCTCTTGGACCCCAGCAGCTCCGAGGGCAAAAAAGTCCATATCGGGACTGCGCTCTCCTCCGAATAGGAAAGCGCGCTCGTCGACTTCCTCCGCAACAACAAAGACGTCTTTGCGTGGAAACCCTCGGATATGCCAGGCATCCCGAGGGAGGTCACTGAGCATACTCTCTAGATCCTCCCGGGCTCCAAGCCGGTGAAGCAACGCCTGCGCCACTTCGATGAGGAGAAACGCAGGGCCATCGGTGAAGAGATAGCCAAACTGCTGGCCGCAGGATTCATTAAGGAGGTATACCACCCAGAGTGGTTAGCAAATCCCATTCTTGTGCGAAAAAAGAGCAGGAAATGGAGAATGAGTGTCGATTATACCGGCCTCAATAAAGCGTGTCCAAAGGATCCGTTTCCTTTGCCACGAATAGACCAAATAGTCGATTCCACCTCGGGGTGCGAAACCCTCTGCTTCCTTAACGCATACTCTGGCTACCATCAAATCGCGATGAAAGAGTTCGACCAGCTCGCGACATCTTTTATCACCCCCTTCGGATCATTTTGCTACGTTTCAATGCCATTCGGTCTGAAGAATGCTGGGGCAATGTACCAGCGCTGTATGCTCAATTGCTTCGGAGACCTCATCGGGTGAACCATTGAGGCCTATATCGATGGCATCGTAGTCAAAACCAAATGAGCTAACCACCTTGTCACCGACCATGAGCAAACCTTTGCGAAACTCCGGGCAAACGGCATCAAACTCAATCCCAAAAAATGTGTTTTTGGGGTCCCGAGGGGCATGCTGCTCGGCTTCATCGTCTTCGAGCGTGGCATCGAAGCCAACCCGGAGAAGATATCAGCTATCACAAGGATGGGCCCGATCTAAAACATAAAGGGGGTTTAGCGGATCATAGGGTGCCTCGCCGCCCTCAGCCGATTCATTTCACGCCTCGGCGAACGAGGACTCCCCCTTTATCGACTCCTAAAGAAAGCTGACTGCTTCAAGTGGACGGCTGAGGCTCAAGAGGCGCTTGACATGGTTAAGCGATTTCTAACTAAACCATCGGTCTTAGTTCCTCCATGCAACGGAGAATCCCTCCTACTATATATATCAGCCACCACCCAAGTGGTTAGCTCTGCCTTAGTAGTAGGGCGAGAGGAAGAGGGGCATGCCTTCAAGGTGCAGCGCCCTGTGTATTTCATCAGCGAGGTGTTATCCGACTCCAAAACCCGCTACTCCCAAATCCAGAAACTCCTCTATGCCATCCTCATCACCAAAAGGAAGCTACGCCACTACTTTGAGTCACACCCCGTGACAGTAGTGACATCGTTCCCCCTCGGCGAGGTCGTCCGTAGCCATGATGCTACGGGAAGAACCGCAAAGTGGGCACTCGAGCTGATGGATCAGGGCATTTCCTATGCTTCCCAAACAGCGATCAAATCTCAGGTACTAGCTGACTTCATCGCGAAGTGGACCGAGGTCCAGATGCCACCAGCAGCCATCGATCAAGAGTACTGGATAATGTACTTCGATGGATCACTGATGAAGAAGGGTGCCGGAGCAGGACTAGTCTTTATATCTCCCCTCGGGGTCCACATGAGGTACATGGTTCGGCTCCATTTCCCCTCATCAAACAATACTGCAGAATATGAAGCGCTCATCAACGGCCTACGAATCGCCATCGAGCTGGGCATCCGACACCTCGACGTCAGGGGAGACTCTTAGTTGGTCGTCAACCAGGTCATGAAAGAGTCATGCTGCCACGATGCCAAGATGGAGGCATACTGTCAAGAAGTCCGACAGCTGGAGGACAAATTTGATGGCCTCGAACTCAATCACATCCCCAGGCACCTCAACGAAGCAGCCGACACGCTCGTAAAAGCAGCATCCGGCCGAGACCAGTCCCAACTGGTGTCTTTGCCAGTGACCAACACAAACCCTTAGTACGCTATGCGGGGTCAGAAGAAGCCAACGATGGCCCTTCTAGACCGACCCCAGAGGCCGATCCGCCAACTACTCCACCCAACCCCGAGGTCATGGAGCTAGAAGAGGACCCAGCAGTGGAGTCCGACCCTCCTGATGATTGGAGAATGCTTTACCTCGATTACTAATCCACGACAAACTACCGGTAGACAAGACGGAAGCCCGATGGCTCGCATGACGCGCCAAGTCCTTTGTTCTTGTGGAGGGCGAACTCTACAAACGAAGTCACATTGGAATTCTGCAACTCTGTATCCCTAGCGAACAGGGAAAACTCCTGCTGAGCGACATCCACGGTGGAGTCTGCGGTCATCATGCCACACCAAGAACGTTGGTTGGGAATGCATTCCGATAAGGTTTCTACTGGCCCACCGCAGTAGCCGATGCCGAGCAAATTGTACGCACCTGCGAAGGGTGCCAGTACTATGCTCGGCAAACACACCTCCCGACCCAGGCTCTCCAAATGATCCCCATCACGTGGCCCTTCGCGGTCTGGGGGCTCGACCTGGTTGGGCCACTCAAAAAGGTGCCCGGGGGCTTTACCCACCTGCTTGTCACCATAGACAAGTTTACAAAATGGATTAAAGCTCGACCAATATCCACGATCAAATCCGAGCAAGCCGTGCTGTTCTTCCTCGACATCGTCCATCGCTTTAAAGTACCGAACTCCATCATCACAGACAACGGCACACAGTTCACCGGTAGGAAATTCATTCAATTTTGTGATGAACAACACATCCGGATCGATTGGGCAGCCGTCGCACACCCCCAGATGAACGGGCAGGTTGAGCACGCAAACGGCATGCTCCTTCAAGGCCTCAAACCCAGAATTTTCAACCGATTGAACAAATTCAGTGCACGCTAGCTAGCTGAGCTCCTGACCGTGCTCTAGAGCCTAAGGACAACTCCTAGCCGGGCCACCGGCTACACATCTTTCTTTATGGTCTATGGTTCCAAGGCCGTTCTCCAAACGGACCTCGACTATGGAGCACCAAGAATCAAAGCATACGACGAACAGGGGGCCGAAGCATCTCACCAAGATGCCATGGACCAGCTAGATGAAGCCCACGACATCGCCCTCCTCCATTCGGCTAAGTACCAGCAGGTGTTACGACGGTACCACAGCCGATGGGTGTGGGGTCGAGCCTTCAACGTCGGAGACCTTGTCCTCCATCTTGTGCAGAGCAACAAGGACTGCCACAAACTCTCCCCACCCTGGGAAGGGCCCTACGTCGTCGCGGAAGTACTTCGCCCAGGCGCCTACCGGTTGAAAGCCATCAATGGCGAGGTCTTCACCAATGCCTGGAACATCGAGCAGCTACGTCATTTCTACCCTTAAAATAAGCTTACACTTTTCCTTATCAGATTTTGTCATAATAAAACCCCGATCCTTAGTGACTTCCGACCCCTACAAATCGCGAGGGGTCAGACCTCACTCGGGGGCTGGCATGAGATCGTAACATATGACATATGTAATACAAGTATTACGCTTGCAAAAAACCTCCTGTGTTATATTTACAAATATTCTCTAAGTTTTCCATTCGCCTCATAAACGAGTCCCAAGGGCTAAGATTTTGGGAACTAATTCTGAATACAACTGGTAGGACTGCGAGACACCCACGCCCCAGCGGCTGCAACCTCTTTGCTCACCAGTTCAATCAGAATTAGTTCACCCATGTTCCTAGCTTCTAATGACTTAGACCATAAGAAGGGTCGGAAAGCGTTAAAATCATTCCTACAGAAAGAAGAAAGATAAAAAATTGCTTGCCATAAGCAAAGGATGTAATTTTGTTCATTTTTTGCACAAATTCGTCACTTACGAAGCGATTTTATTACAAAAAGGAACAATATACTTATAAATTCAGAGGACTGTTTACTCGGGGGCTTCCCCACAAAGTTATTTCATTATAGTCTCTGCTCAGCTCTACTACAAGTACTACTGCGGTCGCCATGCCACGCTCTCCATCGGCGACGCCCAGGACATGTACACGGGCCAGCTTGTCTACTGTGGTCGCCGCGCCACGCTCTCCATCGGCGACGCCCGGGGCGTGTACACGGGCCAGCTCGTCTACTGCGGTCGCCGTGCCACGCTCTCCATCAGCGACATCCCAATATCCCGCCGCTTCGTAGGATCCTTGAAGGCGCCCCATCTGCAACGCCTCCGCCGGGGCATCCGTGGACTACGCCATCATCGTCAGCCGCAACCCCGACAGCGACGCCTCCGCCGGGGCGTCCAAGGACTACGCCATCGTCGTCAACCACAACCTCGACAGCGACGCCTCCACCAGGGCATCCAGGGACTATGCCATCATCCCTAGCCATAACCCTAACAACGGCGTATGGGCAGGAAACGCCTCCTGCCAAAGGAGGAGCACAGCAGACGATGGTGCAGTCGATGACATATGACGCCTCCCAGCGTCCCTTCTCCTTCGGCAGCAGCGACTCCTCAGCAAGGGCGGCATACACCATCTCATCTACGTTGGATGATCTCTGGCTCGACATCACGCTCCAGATTCACGAGTGGATTTGAGAGTTTTCTCTCTCTCTAGCATTACTCTTCCTCACTCAGGAACCATCGCGATGCACGGATGCATTCGGTGGAAAGGAAGAAGAAGGAGAGAGAGCGGCTCAGAGGCAGAAGATGAGGTGGGATGAGAACTCCCCTCCCCCTCCCTATTTAAAGAAGAGCCACTGCAGCTAAGGAAAGGCGAAAGGTTGGACGAAAAGCCCCCTCCCTTCTCCTCTTTAAATACAAAATCAATGCTGATTAATACCTGAGGGGACACGTTGAAACTGACAGGACGCGCCCCGGTCGACGAGGCATCCTCCCCGGTCAAACTGAACACTGCCTGGGTATGGCCCGCCACTGACCCGCTCTGGCCGCGGCAATTAAGGCGCCCACATAGGCAGACAACCCTTCGCCTCCCCATGCAGGAACACGGGACGATCTGACGGCATGACCTTTTTTGGATCTCCTGGGCCGGCCATTCGGCCCAGAAGAGACGATGAACGAACGTCCAAAGAAAGATAAGCATCACAACTTTCTTACTTTATGCATTAAAATTTATTCTCGAGCTTCTGACCCCGTCAAATGGTGGGGACACGAACATCACTCGGGGGTTGCCAAGGATGACTACCAGTCTAGACATCCTCTTCACCTGACCCCTCTGTACGCTTGAAACCAGGGGTGCGGAATACAGGCATAGAACTTTGAGTAAAACTGGACGAACTAGCAGACCCTATGCCTCAGTAGCTATGGTGTTTCTGTTCACCAGAAAAATCATACTCAACGCCCCTCGCGTCTCCAGCTTCGACGTCTGCCTTCTCAAGAAGGGTTCGGAGGGGTCCACCTACAAAATCTCCCCCAAAGGAGAAGCTGTCAGGTTGCCCAAGTTAATTAAACAACTCAGATCGCCACCGAGATATGAAAAACAAAGAATAGCAATTCTTATGCAGGTTACTCCAACCTCATCGTGAACATCAGGGTCCGAACCCCGCACGGACACATTTGGTAGGAGCTTTTCGTCACTCATACCGCCACGGTAACGTTACCGACCCCGCCTTCATTTTGATTATATTATACATATGCAAAACATCCCAACGCTTCGTGTTGCATCACGAAATGGCCGTCGCCTCATTCGATATAGGCGACCACAGGCCGAGGTTCGAAGGTTGGTCCGCGAAGGGCTCGAGGCCGCCTCATGCCAAATAGAGCCAGGGAGAAATAACTGAGACAAGCCCCAGCGGCCCTGCCCGACTCCGCTCAGAAGCGGACAGGGACATCTCGATCTTTTCTCGTTCGATTCTAACCCCGAGCCAAACCCACAGAATCTCCATCGAGGAGAGGCCATCGGGCCGCCAGAGCCTATCAAACGGCTCGGGCATCTGCCGGGAGGCGGGTTAAGAAGTTGTGGAGTGCCACCAGAGGGCTCTACTGACCCCATCAGCAAATGATGGACCCAGATTCCACACGAACGTACCCATTAGTGAGCTCGTTGAGCGCGATACTCGAGCCGTCGAGGCAAGTGTCGTTCACTCAGCCCCTCCGATTGCGAAAACCAAGGACGGGGTAACACGCAAATAACGCCCGACCCCTATCAGACCGTAACAAGGCTCGGGGGCTCAAGCCAATCAATACAGGGACACAGGTTCGAAGGCCCCACCTTGCCGAGCCCATAGAATCCCCAGTTGGGGATTTCTGTTGGAAGACAGGGCGGGGAATATTGCGATGTCATCCATGGACTTCGTCGACCCTCTCACCAAAACCACAGTTCCGATCTCCAGTAACCCCCGACCCTAGCAAACGCAGGGGGTCGGACCTTACTCGGGGGCTGGTTAAGGTATGGCTACCTCCTTTCTTTCTTTTGAAACAATCTCCTCGCATCATGACCAGCGGCATAATTCAGGGGAACAGATTGGTAAGAATAAGGTAGAGCCCTCATCCTTGTAAAGCCGGCCCCTTCATCTATAAAAGGGGATGTGCTTCCTCCATCAGGAGGACGGACGCTTAAGACCGAACAATACGACACACACATACGCACAGTCAAGCTGCAACGAAGCTCTTGACCTCTGAGACTTGGGACCAGTCCCTCTCTCGATCGTTTGTACCCCTTACTACAACTGTTCACGGTGCTAATAACACAAGCAGCAACAAACTGGACGTATGGACATTCGACCCGAACCAGTATAAATCTCGTGTCCTTTAGCGCACCATCCGAGCCTAACGCGCATTACTATAAATTTACTTGCCGGTGCTTGTACGAAACACCGACAGGATTCTAAGGGTTAAAAACAATTTTGTACTAAATAGCTGCATAAATTTGGTAGTTATTATATTACTTGTCATTTACCAAGCAAACACTAATCATGTTGATGGTAGTGTTTGGTTAGACCAATCTCTGGGAGTTTTATTTTAGTTTCATTTGCACTTACTCCTCTGATACATTGGCAAATTTGATGACTTAGCAAATTAATTACGAAGAGAGAGAGATAGAGAGAGTTTCATAGAATTTCATCTGGATGAAACCTATTGTTATAGTTACCAACACAAAAACTGACATGACAGTCTAGATAACTATGTCATGAAACTCTCCATTGATACTAATCTTGTAAAATAATGTGAGGGCACATGCCACATGCGTTTTTTTGTTCTTTCTTAAGCTATCCTAAAATCTCTAGAATGAACTATATTATATAACAAGGGGAGTGTGAGCTAGTTTCTATACTTGTAAAATCATATAGATACTACATATAGAAACTATATTTCAACATATAGTTTTTTAAAATCTTTTTTGTCCAACCATATGTCTTATCACATTTCTTTATATCTTAGTTCCCTTGTAGACATATTTTCTTATTTTCTCCTCTCTTTTCTTTAATTTTAATGTCACATCATCACTTTACTTACTCCCTTCACAATGAATAAATTCCTAAAGTAGTCCAAAATCAAATATTTTCATGTTTAACCGATCTTATAGAAAAAATGTAAAATTTATGACACCAAATCAGTTTGTTAGATACATCATAAACTATATTTTCATAATATACTTATTTGATATCATAAATGTTTGTGCTTTTTTTACAAATCTAGTCTAACATAAAAAATATTAACTTGTATGAGATAATTTATTCAGGACAGTGAATAGTTATAACAAGTTCTCAGCCAAGGTTGGAGTTTGAGGTGATTTTCCGGTCGGACCGGGCTGTGGAAAACTGGGAAATGCTCACGTACCGGGGTCAGTCAGTCCAAGACCGTAGGCATGACTAGCCCAGCCCAGCCCCAGCCCCAGCCCCAGCCCTGAGCAAAATCGAGCCAGTGCTTTACGATGCGTGCGTGACCATCCGGCGACCCCGATCGCCCGATTGCCCTACCCGGCTCGTCTCCTTCCCTGTCCCATAAAATCCGACGCGCCGACGCCTCGATTCGTCGCCTCCCCCGAGCCGAGCCCCCCCATTCCTGCCACAAATCGCCACTAAAACCCTAGCCTTCCGCCATGGCCACCTCCCCATCCGCCTCGTCCTCCTCCGCTCCGACCGCCTCCGCCGCCGCTGCGGCCACGATGGCTGCCGAGGCCACCGACGGGCCGGTGCTCAGCGTAGTATCGAAGCGTCTCCGCGCGCTGCGGAAGAAGTACAACCGCATCACGCAGATGGAGGAGTCGCTCGCCGCCGGCAAGACGCTCAACCGAGAGCAGGAGGAGGTTCTCCGCTCCAAGCCCGTCGTCGCCGCTCTGATCGACGAGCTCGAGCGCCTCCGTCCCCCGCTCGCATCCGCCGTCGCGGAGGAGCTCTCCTCCCGCCCCGCCCCCGCCCCTGCCCCCGCCGCCGCCGCCGCTTCCTCCTCCGACTCAGATTCGTCAGTCCAGGACCTCCTCGCGCTCATCTACTTCGGCTCCCTCTTCGACGTCAAGCAGCAAAGCGACTTCGTCTCTTTGGTTTACGCGAGCGAGCTCGAGCGGAGCAGCTGCCTCACTTATGACTACGTCGGGGATGATCCGGAGGACAGTCTCGCGGAGACCGATCTGAACGCGGTTTCTGCCCTTGCCTCCCTCGCCGCGTCGCGCCCTCCAGCTGCAGCCGGAGTCTCGCACCGTGACGCCCTTCAGGCTTGTGCCCATCACGCCCGCCTCTGGCTCCGCCGTGCGGATGAACCCATTCACCCTGACTCCACCATCACATGTGGGTATTTCTGCAGGGCGTGCGCTTGATTTTGTTTGGATGGTAGGATAGTCTGACTTAGACTTAATCTGTATTTCCTTTTGGCTGTAGATGCTGGGGTGAGGGCAAAGCTGGATAGGATCATGGCATCGGGCTACTACACAGCTCAGCTAGAAATGAGGCCACCATTGGATCTGGCTGCTGCAGTGGCAAGCTTTGGAGGAGGTGTGCAGGTGCAGGAGAGTATGGTTGTGTCACCTCAGGCACCGGAAGCAGTTGAGGAGAACCTGGCTGTTGAAGGGCACAAGGTGAAATCATACTTGTTATTTTGCTTTTGTCCTTTCGTCAATGTATGGTTGGCATGTCCAAATGATTGCTGTTCCATTAACTTTGTCTTGCTGTGGATGTATGATTGATTTGCTTTACTATACAATTATTTATGAGGCTGCTGCCTGTAGATTATATCTTTTCTAGTATGACTGTCCATACTCCAGATTAGTGATCCATTGTTGATTCATAGTATCTGGGTTTTTTGTTACCAAAACACCACAGGAAGATACATCTCCGGGCTCTTTTCTAAACAATATGTTACTTTGATGCTTTGTAAATAGTAATGCATTGAACAGAAAGTTAGTTTCTTTGGTTGGAAAGAAACCTAGAAGATGGTTTATAGGTTCATTTGTTTTTTGTCTCATGCCCTGAGTATTTAGCCTATAAGAAATGATTTCAGAACCAAACAATATGTTTGTTTTAAAGTATTCTAGACCTGTATTCTGTGGAGGAACTTAGGCCAGTCCTTTTTTGGGGGGCGGGGGGTGGTTCGGTTTCATTAATAGGGTGCCATGCTACTATGTCAGTGTTTTTGTTTCCTGGATCTTAGCGCTGAACTACACTTGTAAGACTTTGATGCTACTTTTTTGTCTAGTTGCAATGCCAGGAAGCTAGTTTCTTTTATATTATATGTTTGTCACAGAACAAAACATGTTGTTACTTGTTTTGTTTAATACAATGGTTTAATGATTTTCAATGATCTTGCTGATAACGCTGGTTTTTGTTGATTTTATCCTTTAAACTGTACTCCCTCCAACTCCAGCCAAAAAAGAATGACATTTGTTACACTATCTTAAGTTTGACAAAGAACATACTTATATATTACTAAATAAGTTAAATAGATTCATCAGGAAATATAGTTCTATTGTGGACCTATTTAGTGTCTTGAATGTCAATAATCTTCCCTATGAGCTTGGTCAATGTTAAAATAGTTTGAATTCGGACAAAACTAGAGTGTCATTCTTTTTGGGATGGATGGAATATCTTGGATACTGTTTTGTATTATCATACGTATGGGGATGTTAGAAAGCTACAATAGTCAAGTGTCGTAAATGATGATAGTTTTTAGCTGAAAATGTGATGTAAGCTCTAGGGTTCATCAGGAAAATCAATATCACTTGTTTGTTTAGATGTTGCAAATTTAGGTTACATCTTCAAAGTGAGCATCTTTGTTCTGGAGATTAGTGTTTTTTGTGATAATTTACTTTCTTAATTTTTGCAACATTAGTTTCCATTGCCGCAGCAATTTTATGTCATGACAACTTGTTTGGGACTTAAAGGCTTTGTTGTTGTTGTTGTTGTTGTTGTTGACAATGAAATTGTAGTGTTGGGTGCTCTTATCTCATGTTGCTTTAGACATAGTTTTGGGTTCCCATGACGACATAGCTAAACTGTTTAATAAAGATTGGATTTTTTTTTCATAAGCACCAGGGTTTCATACAACTGGAAACTTGGTGGTCCAAGAAGTTCTGAAATAAAACATCTTTTATCTCTGTTCAATCAAATTACGAAATTTTTGGTTCACTGATCCCTCCTGTTCATTTCCTAACATTCATATTTGCCAGTCATGCCAACTCCCTAAACACCCATAGCTACTGCCTTCATAATATGTTTGGCATGTTATCCCTAATATATGTATTTGCCTTTAGATAGCACCGACATTGTATTGAGACAGGCAGGTTCATAAAAAACACAATTTTTCCGTATACGGTACAGGATATTGGCTGATCAAATTATCTGTCAGATGCCACCATCAGTCTTAACTAACTGGAAGTCATAAAATTTAGAGCTCATCTTAGTTTGTATTTTTTTTAAACAAAATCTTAGTTTGTATATGAAACATACTTACTGGCCCATTCATCGTAGTAGGAAAAAAGTTATTCCTTTTTCGGCCTGAAATTCATCTGCAATGATCATGCGATTTAATCCTCGTGATAGGTCCACAAATTAGATGAATAAAACCTGTGTGTAAACAATAAATAAAGCAACTTATGTGCGGAATGAAACTTGATGGTAGTTATATAAGATCATTTCAGTAAGCCTTGCATTTTATTTAGTTCTAAAACATATAGACAAAAAAAAACAAGAACACTTTTCTCATCTTCTGTTAAAGTAGACACACATCTATTCAGTTCTGAAATATGCAGCATTGTACCCATAGATGAAAATGTCGCAATCAGGCATCAGCTTTAGCCATCTAACTGGAAGTTTGTATACAGAATAATGCTCATCAGTTTGTTCATGAAATTTGACTTAGCTTCATCATCACTCCCTATTACAGTAGAAGAACCATTGTAGCAGTAACTTTTTGTAGAACATTTTTTAGCATGTGAATTCATTATTCTTCTTGTTAATCCCATTCATTTGTACCTTAGATTGCTCATTGCTGTATGTTTTATTGTCAGAACAATCCCTGTTGCTTTTATTCCCTTGCTGGCTTGCATATTTATAGTTTTAAACTTAGCTTATAAATTGTGGCCAGAGTGGATAGGGCAAAAGGCAGCTAGCATTTTTGTGGTGTTCAGTGTACCAGATAAGTAAGTAGGATTGAAACTGAGCTAGACAAATTTGGCCCTTATGGACGGGACAAGGTTATCCCGTGGCTACGTAACAGGGCTAAACTACCCTTGTAACGACCTAGATAGGTGACACCCTAAGAACCATGTGGCTGGAAAATTTGTAGCACAAATTCATTTGTAGACTGTTTACCTAAATGCTAGATGTTAAACAGTTGGTGGCCTACCATTTAGACATTATTTGGGTAAAATGGCTATTTTAAGGAGCTAAACGACCAATTAAATGGGGCAAACGGATGATTAAATGAAAACGGCATGCCACCATTTGGCGTTTAAACAACAATTTAGATGAACAGTGTTTGTAGTACTCAATACCTCATGAGTTAATTCTTTATATTTAGTGATTAGTGGAATGTATCTATTTGAGAATGTAGGAATGTTCTTTAGTTGGTATCTGGGACATGCATCAAACAATAACCAAAGTCCTATATCAATGAAATGACCCGCAGCTCTGCCGTGTCGTCGGAGAAAAAAAGCAATAACCAAAGTAAAAAAGAGTTTAAATTCATCCTTATTATTCTATACATACTAGAATATGCTCATATCGAGCTTGTTATGACATTGGCAAAGTCACTACAAACAGTAAAAAATAGCTTGTAATTTG
This sequence comes from Miscanthus floridulus, assembly GCF_019320115.1. NCBI lineage: Eukaryota > Viridiplantae > Streptophyta > Magnoliopsida > Poales > Poaceae > Miscanthus > Miscanthus floridulus. Next base: position 43,776 of record NW_027097777.1, on the reverse strand, counting down.
CCATTTGGATTGTTACTGTAGTTATACTCCCTCTCTCTCAATATTTTAACAGTTACTCTAGGGTGTTGTTAGTTGTAGAATATTTGTGCAGTGAGAGAACAGGAGTGTTTTTTCCTAACAAAGAAACATCAGTGTTCAGTGATGTTAGTTATTGTTCATGCTAATTTATTCATTATTTATTTATTTATTTATTTATTGCTTGAATGAGCTTCATAAAAGGTTGGTCTTAGATACTTGTGACATTTGTTATTTGTTCATGCTAACTTAAAAGGTTTTTATGTGTTTTTTGCTTGAATGAGCATCATATAAGGTTGTATAGCATTGGTACCTTAATCCTCACATTACAAAGATTGATCATTTTAGAAACTAAACCAGTCTCGTATGTGTATAGAATGTAAACTATATAAAAAGTGGAATCTGTCTTATCTTCCTTGACATTGTGCATATTCTTTTGTGATGCTAAGAGATTTACTGTGATGTTTGTACCATATCCTTTTTTTCTTTTATAAAAGTGAACATTCTTGTTTCTCTTGAGATATATGTACATTGTTTTGGTTTTACTACGTTGTTTTCTGGATTTCATCTTTATTTTTTTACTGATGTATGTGTACATTAACAGGATGAGAAGGAAGATTCTCAGGCAACTGAAATCTACAGTGATCATCAGGCTCCTGTTGTTGACGTTGAACACGTGGTACTGCTTTTATGATAAATGATGTGATGGCAAACTCTCTCTGGTTTGAGTTTCCTCTCTGTACTAACTATGTTGTTTCAGGAGGATGAAGGCCTGGTGAATCCAACTGATGAAGTTCCTTCAGCTGAGGCAGAGCAGGAGACATTTGATGCTGATGTGGAAGATCAGGAACAAAAAGACCAACAATTCACCCAGCGGCGGTCTTACGAGAACCAGCGTGGTGGTGGTCGTGGTGGCGGCAGGAGGGGCAATCCTAATGGCCGTGGAGGGCGTGGTGGCCGAGGCGGCGGGTACCAGAATGGCCGTGGGGGTGGCGGATACCAGAACGGCCGTGGCGGAGGCGGTGGGTACTACTATGATTCTGGATACTACCAGCCAAGGAACTACAACAACAGAGGCCGGGGTGGTCGCTCGGGCGGTGGCAACTCTTACTACAACCACCATGGTGGAGGTGCACAGGGAGGCGGCCATGGGCATCCTGGGAGAGTTGAGCTGGGTGCAAACGCCTAGCTCGCTGACTGTTTTGTTTGAGGATGTGGAGCGAGGGAGGGGAGCCATTTTGTTATTATAGAACTAACTTAGCCTGTTATTACGCCACCGTTGGCCCCATCTGTGAGTTCTTTTTGCTACTCGAGTGACTGCATATGGTCGGTCGGTAATGTGGAAAAACTCCGGGAAAGTAGTTTCAGGTCATATTCGTTCTCCTAAGTTACGCCTTTTATGTGTTAATATGCCCCTATTTCTTCATTATTATACTCTGTGCCGGAGGAGTGGAGGTGTCGATGTTGTCACCAGATTTTGTCGTTTCATCAGGTTGCTACTCCCTCTGTTGTATCTAAATATCTGTTCTTTACGCTTTTCAAGAAACAACTTTGATTAAATCTATATTAAAAAATATTAATATTTATGGTATATAATTAATATTATTGAAAAGGTTTTTGAATCTAATTTTTTAATAAATTTATTTGAAGATATAAATATTGCACGTATTTTTTATAAATTGAGTTAAATTTATGGTACGTACACCAACGGCGACAGATAAGAGTTAATACGGTACACGGATGCTTGATGGCTCCTATAGAGATTGTCGTATTGTTGGCTCCATCTAATCTGTCCACTTTGTCCTATTGGTGTAGCACTGGCTCTCGTCCATTCATTGCTTGCCTTGTTTGTCCTCTTTGTTTAAACAGTGGCAGTCCGGTGAGTTGTTCTGTTTTTAAGCCCGTGTTTAGTTCCAAAAGAAGTTACAAAAAAGTGCTACAGTGTCTATCATATCGAATTTTACGATGCATGCATGGAGTATTAAATGTAGATGAAAAAAAACTAATTACATAGTTTGGTAGAAAATTACGAGACGAACGTTTTGAGCTTGAAAAATTAGTTCATGATTGAACACTAATTATTAAATAAAAACGAAAGTGCTACAGTAGCGAAATTCTAACTTTCACCTCGCCTAAACAAGGGCTAACTTTTGTATGACGCTAGTGCCCAGGTCACCTGCAACGGCTCGTACTAGGTCGACCTGAGGCTACATGCTTTCAACGACGGCGACACGAAGCAATTGTGTTATTTTTCTTTGGCTTGCGCGTGGTCGTGTCAATATATCATTACTCCTGCTTGGCTGTCTGCCTAGCATCGGTCTGTTCGAGAGACCGTAAATGATCGTGGATTATTTACTGCTGGCTAGTTTGGTGTGAGAAAAAAACACTGTTACTGACTGGAAATTTATGATCGTTTACGAGCCAGCGAACAGGCTGCATTTTGGTAGGATTTGATCAGACAGCTGACCTAGTAGAGATGCCAAAGAAAAAACCACAAGTTCCTTGTCTTCTCAGAAGAGAGGACGTAGCAGCAGGATCAACCGGACAGGAACGTGGTTGGTTCCAGCTCTCACCTGACCATTTCTTACCCACCTATCCCCTAGCTGATGCTACATTTCTCGAGTAGCAAGTAAGACAGCCTTGTTTTTCAAGCCCTTTGATTTGATGATCGCGCGCGAAAGGCTACTAAGTAGGTACTGTGAGAAAGAGGACACGGTAATGTAATTTTGTCTGGCTCGCTTTGGCATCGCAGGGCGCAGAATCATGATTAGCCGCTGCACGTCGCTTCATGCCGCAATCATGTTGGCTCCCATCCCTTTTGTGCTCTGGTTTGACTGGCCACGGCCGCTGCTCGCTTTGCCGGGTTGCCCCTCGTGGCTCCTGCCCGCAGCCCGCTGTGTGATCTCGACGGCGCCTATAATAGTAGTGTAAGGCGCGGTCGCCTTTCCTTGAAGAGGACCAGAGCGGAAAGGGTCACAACTCACAGCGGCCTCCTTTCTTTCTCCTGGTACTACCTCCATCGCAGCTCGCACGGTGCTCTGTGTAGTCTTTGCTTTCGCAGCCGACATCATTAGTCCAGCAACCAACGACGCAACGCCCGCCTTGTGGTCCTCGAACGAACAAACATATGTGCTCGTAACAAAGAGTGCTCGTATAACCAGTGTTGACCCTCACTACTATACAAACTTTACTGCAGGCGGGCGTTTTCGGTTTCCCACGGCGGGCAAAGCCGTCCGCCGCGGCCTAGAGGCCACGGTAAATCGTTGCTTAACCGCGGCGGGCGGCTTTGCCCGCCGCGGTTAATGTTTTTAAAAAACAAAAAAAAAACAGGAGCCCGCCAGCGAGCCCATTCTCAGCCCACCGGCGAGCCCGTTTCCAACCCAATAGTCCGAAACCCTAGCGCCGCCGGGATCCGATGCGAGCTCGCCTTGAGCTCCACCTCGCCGGATCCGTCGTCGACAGGCCCACCAGCCGCCAGGAGAGGGGTGCCAGATGTGGATTCACGCCATGGAGCCACCAGTGGCCGGATCGACACCGTGGAGTCGCTGGTGGCCGGATCGACGCCGTGGAGCCACCGGGTCCGGATCCACCCTCGCCGGGGCCGGATACGCCCTCGCCGGGGTAGATCCGCCGTCGTGGCCGTCGCTGGAGGCGGATCGAGACGACGCCGCGCCGCTGTAGCCTGGTGGAGGACGGGCCGCCGCGACAACCTCCGCCCGCGCGAGCCGCCTCAACGCGCCGTCCTCCCTCCGCGCGAGCCACGCCACGGCGCCGCCCTCCACCCGTGCGAGCAGCACCACCGCGCCGCCCTCCCTCCGCGCGAGCCGCGCCACGGCACCGCCCTTTGCCCGCGCGAGCAGCGCCACGGCACCGCCCTTCCGCCCCGCGCGAGCCACGCCACCATGGCCGAGAAGAGCGCCACCGCCGCCGGGAGAGATAGAGGATGGGGAGTGTAGGGGTGGGGGTCGAGGGAGAGGGGCTCGTCTCTCAGGATGCAGCGCGTGGGAAGGGAGTGCGGCCGCGTCTGAGAAGAGTGAGAGGGAGGGCGATGGGGTGAGAGGAGTGAAAGGGAACCCTAAGTGCTGGCTTATATATGAAAACAACTATCAGGCCGGCGTTGGGCCATTTGGGCCTTGCCTTTTTCCGTGGCGGGCCTTTTAGTGTGCCCGCCACGGTAAATCGATTTACCGTGGCGGACGCGTTAAGATGTCCGCTGCGGTAAATGGGGATTTACCGCAGCGGGCAAATAAGGTTGCCCGCTGCGTAAATCATTTACCGCAGCGGGCGTCTCAGTGGCCGGCCGGCCACTGAATTACCGTGGCGGGCAAAAACAGTACCCGCCACGGAGGCCAATTATGCAACGCTGCGCAAGTTCATTTCTGTAGTAGTGCCTCACCCGCCTCCACGACGCCAGGCTCCGCCGCTGGAGTCGCGCCTCCCACCTGCACCTGCCCTCATTGCCGGTTCGGCGCCCTCCTCCTCACCTCCTCCTGCGGCCAGAGACGGTGAGGGCGTCGCGGCCGTGCCGTACTTCGCACCCACCTCGAGGCTCCTCGCGCCCCAGTGCCCCAACAGAAGAAGCTCGCGGCGGCCAAGTTCGTGGTTCTCTTCGCTCCGCTACCTCCTAACCCCGATTTGCCCATCGAGGCGGTTATCGAGTTCCTCAACGCGCCTGGCATGGTGGTCGCCGTGCACTAGAGTGTCGTGCGCTGACATGTTGTAAGAATATGTTTCAAGTGTTTCAGATCTTTTAGAGGTATGTTGCAAGTGCTTCATATAGATGATACAAAAGTAGATCGGGATACTGTATATGTTGCGATGGCTATACATGTATGTTGCAAACGTCTTTTTTCAAACATTTCATCTATTTTTTCTGATATAAGTTGCAAGTATGTTTATCTGGATATGGCATATGTTTCACACATATGTTGCAGGTGTTTCATCTGGATGTTGCATACGCTTGCAATGGCTTTCAAGTGTTTTCAAGTGTTTTGCAAGTTTTTTGGATGTATGTTGAAGTGTTTTCATCTGCTTCAGACGTATGTTGCAAGTGTACCATCTGTATCTTGCAAAAATAGATCAGGTGTTGCACTTGTTGTAACGTGCATGAGAAGCAGATGGGGCACGAATGGTCCCGTGCGTGGTGTGGTGGCGTGGGCGACGCCCCGGCGGCACAGGCCCCGTGTGGACGCGCGAAACGCAGGCGCCGATGGGGGCGTGCTGGCGCTGGCAGTGGAGTCTGGAGTGCTAGCGCGAGCACGGGCGTAGACTGAAGGCACGCGAGGAAAACAGTGGAAGTACGGACGTCTGAGCGTGGGTGTCCAGACTCTCGCACTACCAGTTCACAAGAGACGGAAGATGGAACCTCACAATAATCCTCCGTCACACTCCCCCGAGTGGTGACTAATAATATCCGACAGTTTCCCTCCACAACTCTCGCGCCATAACGCTGGGTCGTTTTCTGACCCTCCTCCGGCACACGCAGCTGTCGCCTTTCGCTATACCCCGGCAGGCGCCACTCCGGGCGGCGTACACGATGTGGCGGCCCCCGGACCCCGGACCCCGGACCCCGGCCCAGACCAACTCATTGGATCGCCCCCAGCCACGGTGATGGTGTCCGCGCCCAGAGCCCCTGGCGGCCGCAGCAGCAGCAGGCCAGCAGCCTCGGAAAGCCGCCGCGCCGTGCGTCTGCGCTCCTTCACTGCGTGCTGGATGCCGCCGGTCGCTAGGCTGTGTGCCTACTGCCTCTCCACGCCCCCGAAATCAAACCCGGCTTTCCGCGCGGTCTCACTGCCGATCCAACCGTACCCGCGCCTTTTCGCGACCCGGCCATGATCCGTCCGTCTCCGTCTCCTCTCTCTCTCTCCTGCAAGGAACGTACGCGTGAAGCAAAGCCTCCCCTTTCCGGATCAATCGATCATCCATCTCCATATTCTATTGACACTTTTTTATGATTGAAGGCTGCATCTGCATATGCTGCTGCTGCTTCTTCCCTTTGTCGTCCCTGTCGTCGTTGCGTACTTTGGATAGCTGGACTTCTTCCCTCCCGCGACCACTTCTGGCTCCCGAGCTTACCTCAATAACTCAAGTCGCCTCGCTTCAACTGTTCAGACAATCGACACCACAGCAACCAAATCTTTTCTTTTCATATGTAGACAGTCACACGCAGAGCTCGGAAGAGAGATATTTCCCTTCTCCATCCATGCACAAACACAACCACTCCGGTAGAGGAGAGAGAAAGAAGCATCAACCGCCGCAGGTTTATACATACAAGCTCGAGAGAGAGCAGCCTTGAGTTTCTACTAGCTAGCTAGCTAGCCGCCATGGGCAACGTGTGCTTCTGCGGCACCACCTCCACGTCTCCTGATCAGCCCGAACCCGACGCCACAGCCAGCAAAGCGCCGCCACATCCACAAGGTGGCCACAAGAGACCGGCGACGCCTCCGAGCAGCCAGCAGGGCAGCAACAGCCAAGAGCCAAGCCCGGGGTCCAACAAGCCCAGACCGAAGGCGAGGCCCAAGGCGGCGGCTACTAAGCCCAACAACCCGTACGACCGGGCTCCGCCGCCGGCGCACGCGTCCCGCGGCGTCGGCGGGGCGTCGGCCTTGGCGCCGCGCGTGCTGGACGGCGTGGTGCCGCACCACCCGCGGCTGCGCGTGACGGACAAGTACCACCTCGGGCGGGAGCTGGGGCGGGGCGAGTTCGGCGTCACGCGGCTCGCCACGGACCGCGCCACGCGGGAGCGCCTGGCGTGCAAGTCCATCCCGAAGCGGCGCCTGCGCACGGCGGTGGACGTCGCCGACGTGCGCCGGGAGGTGGCAATCATGGCGTCGCTGCCCGACCACCCGGCGCTCGTGCGCCTGCGGTCCGCCTACGAGGACGCCGACGCCGTGCACCTCGTCATGGAGCTCTGCGACGGCGGGGAGCTGTTCGACCGGATCGTGGCCCGCGGGAGGTACACGGAGCGTGCCGCGGCGGCGGCCGCCAGGACCGTGGCAGAGGTGGTAAGGGCGTGCCACGCGCACGGGGTCATGCACCGGGACCTCAAGCCCGAGAACTTCCTCTACGCGGGCAAGAGCGACGATGCGCAGCTCAAGGCCATCGATTTCGGACTCTCCGTCTTCTTCAAACCAGGTCAGCCTGCTTGCTGATGTTGTCGGCCTGTCTCAAAAAATTCTACTATTCGATATCTTCAGTTCCATAAAGTGTATATCATCCATCACTCCTAATTCAAGTAGCACAAGATCCTTCAAGATCGAATTGTTAGATTTTTTTTTGTCAAAATTTTGAGCTTCTAGGCCGGGTGATTATCATATTTCTCGGGGACAGAGAGCATTTTCCTTTTATTTTATTTGCGTCCGTGTGGTTGTCAAATACTCAAATTTGGCCTCTACGATAATCTTAACCTATTTTGGGTTCTTTCACTCGTTCCTTTTGGGTTAAATACTTAGATGGTTAGCGAATGTTCTCTAGTATAGGAAAATGATTATTTTTAAATCTTGTCCAAACATATGCAAAAAAGGGCGCCTTTAATTTTGCCAGTCTTCAAAGAGCTAATAGTCATTCATTTTTTTAAATAAAACACGTGAAAGTGTGTGATACCGGGACCTTGTTAGGTCGTGGAATTTTTCATTACTGCCAGCGCTACACTCTGTTGCACCTAACTTTGGCACACTTCCTGTGAAAGCTTCGGAGAACTATAGGCAAGAACATGTGTTTTCATGAGGAAGACACTGCAATGAGGAACAAGTCCTGTCGCCCGTTTTATTTTGTCTTGAATTTGCCGTGCCTGACGTTTATTTCCGCGTGGAAGCGTCCAAGCGGCTAAGGCAACGATCAAGACAGTTGGACAATGATAGGGATCCAGCTCGTATATTCAGAAAGTTGACAGCATCATCCGATTTTTTTTCTAGAAAAAAATAGTGACGAAAAAGTCTACTCTTTGGCTTTTGGGCAAAACGCTATTTTCACCGGATAATGAGGTCGAACACAAACACTAGTTCGTGACTTGGTTCGTGAACGGTGATCACACCCCTACGTGTTCTGTCCATGCATCAGGCATGCATGGTGCCACGCCCTGATCCATGACGCTTACACGAAATTTTGTGGATGCAATGGCAACAACAGGCGAGCGGTTCACGGAGATCGTGGGCAGCCCGTACTACATGGCGCCGGAGGTGCTGCGGCGGAGCTACGGGCCGGAGGTGGACATCTGGAGCGCCGGCGTGATCCTGTACATCCTCCTCTGCGGCGTGCCGCCCTTCTGGGCCGAGACGGAGCAGGGCGTGGCGCGCGCCATCCTCCGCGGCAACCTGGACCTGCAGCGGGAGCCGTGGCCGCGGATCTCCGAGGGCGCCAAGAGCCTCGTCCGCCAGATGCTGCAGATGGACCCCAAGAAGCGACCCACCGCGCAGCAAGTGCTCGGTACGTACGCTACGTGTGTGTGTCCTGTTGCTTGTTCGTCCCTCGTGAACGCCGAATCGCTGATGCTTTGTTGGCGCGGCAGAGCACCCGTGGCTGCAGAACGCGCGGAAGGCGCCCAACGTGCCGCTGGGCGACGTCGTCCGGGCGCGGCTGCAGCAGTTCTCCGCCATGAACAAGTTCAAGAAGAAGGCCATGCGGGTGATCGCGGAGCACCTGTCCGTGGAGGAGGTGGAGGTGATCCGGGACATGTTCGCGCTCATGGACACGGACAAGGACGGCAGGGTGACGCTGGAGGAGCTCAAGGCCGGGCTCAGGAAGGTCGGGTCCAAGCTGGCCGAGCCCGAGATGGAGCTGCTCATGGAGGCCGTAAGCATGACTCTCCTTGATCTCATTGTGCAGTTGACACGGGCCTAGAACATTTCAACCGTAAAGCCCAGAACTGAAAATCAATTCCAGGCCGACGTGAACGGCAACGGGTACCTGGACTACGGCGAGTTCGTGGCGATCACCATACACTTGCAGCGGCTCTCCAACGATGCCCACCTCCGCAAGGCGTTCCTCTTCTTCGACAAGGACAGCAGCGGCTACATCGAGCGCGCCGAGCTGGCCGACGCGCTCGCCGACGATGCGGGGCACACCGACGAGGCCGCGCTCAACAACGTCCTGCAAGAAGTCGACACCAACAAGGTACGTGTCTCGGTGTGTGTCACCTGCAGGCAGCTCAGATCTTACGATGCAACTGCAATCTGAGCTCGGCCCATATGGTCGCAGGATGGGCGGATCAGCTTCGAGGAGTTCGTGGCGATGATGAAGGCCGGGACGGACTGGAGGAAGGCGTCCCGGCAGTACTCGAGGGAGCGCTTTAAGACACTAAGCAACAGCCTCATCAACGACGGGTCGCTCGGCATGGCGCGATGACAACATGACGATGTGTGTGCTTCAGAGACGATCGATGCGATGAGATGCTTTTTTTTAATACATGAGTGAATAGCCTATAAAAATTTCTACAATAACACTTAAGCTAAGTTATTAGATAAATATAAGACGAAACGAGTGTTGCGCTAACCTACTAAAAATACAAGCCACCTACCAATAATTCTAATTAATTATTATCACTAAGCACTCAAAGGCTAAGTCACTACTCATTACACTAGTTAAGCTAGCTAGAAAACAACTACAGCTAAGAAACTGAGCTACTCAACTAGCTATAACTACCACAAGCTCTACGCAAGGTAAATACACAAAGTAATATAAAAGAGTGGTAGAGAATATATATCGCCGTGGCAAGTGATCAATCAATGAATACCTAAGAATACCAAGGAGACAATGATGACACAATGATTTTTCCTCCAAGGTTCACTTGCTTGCCGACAAGCTAGTTCCCATTGTAGCGATTCACTCTCTTGGTGGCTCACGTGCTAATAGGCAACATACACCTAACCCGTAACCGGGTACCGCACAACCAACACAAGATGAGGATCACACAAGCCACGTGCAATCCACTAGAGTTGCCTTTCGTGATCTCCCACGGGGAAGGCACAAAAACCCCTCACAAGCTCAACGACCGGAGCCAGCAACAATCACCAACAACCGCTCAACGATTCACCAATCACTGGACCGTCTAGGTGTCGACAAACACTAAGAGTAATAAGATCTCCACCAGCCCAAATCGTCCAACTAGTGCCACAAGATGCAAGACCACTAAGCAATACACCAGAGGCTCACCAATCTCACTCAAATGATGAAATCAAGTGTGTAGGTGAGTGGATTGTGTTCGCACAGCTCCCAAAGGGTGTATGCAGGTGTTAGAAGTGCCAAGAGAGTGGCCAAGGCCCGCCACAAGCTCTATTTATAAGCCCGCAAGAAAATAGAGCCATTACCCCTTGGAGCAGCTTTCTGCGGGGGCACCGGACACGACAGTGCGCCACCGGACAGAGGGTGGCGGTGCCCCCTCCAACGGTCACTCCGTTGGGGCACCGGACAGTGGCGGTGGCACCGCCCTAGGGGTGACGGTGACCTCCCAGGCCAGCCCACTGAAAACCCCAGCCTCTAGAAAAATTAGGACGGTGCATTGTCCTAGGCACGGCGGTGCACAGGAGGTGACCAAGCCCTCTTCCCTCAGTCTCTGGATAAAAACGGCGGTGGCACCGGACAAGCCTTGGCGGTGCACCGTCGTCCACCTGGCGGTGTACACCGTCACTGACGGTGACCACCCTCACTTCAGCGCTCGAGACAGAGCCTAGCCGATCACTGCCCTAGGGTTGGCGGTGCACCAGACAGGGGGTGACGGTGTCCCCAGAGGTACCACCTCATCCCTTTCTTTGCTTCCTTTGTAAATATGCCAACACCATAAGTGTTTCACCATCATGTGCAAGTGTATTAGCATTTTCACAATCATTTTTCAAAGGTTAATCACTTCTCACTAGGCCTTAAATGCAAATGCAAGTAATTCAATACCTAGTGGCACTAGATGATCGAGTTGTCCGATAAGAGTTCCTCTCTTAATAGTATGACCATCTATTCTAAATGTGATCATCCTCCCTAAGTGTCTTGATCACCAAAACAAAATGGCCCTATGAATATCACCTTTGCCTTCAGTCCAATTTATTTTTCTCTTTTTTCTTTCCAAGCATGGGCACTTGATCATCATTATGGCCATCACTATCATCATGATCAATATTTCATGTGGCCATCTCCATACATGAGTGCCACCTAGCTCCAACACTTGGATTGGACCAACCTATCTCAAATTCACACTTAGAGCATAGGGTTAGTCCAAATAGGTTTCATCGATTAACCAAAGCCAAACTAGGGCTTTCAATACATTACTTCATGGATGGATGGATGGATATATTTCTTTCTTCAGCTTGTTTGTATATTCATTCCAGAAAGCCTGAACTAATGAACTTTTGGTAGGAATATTTATTGTTAACAAAAGCTGCTGGGGTTTCGGATCAGTGTCTTTGAAGTGAACTCGTGTTGGTTGTAATTATGCGTCGTAGGAAGGAACTATATATATATAGGTACTCAAAATGTTCTTTGAAAATTCTGATTTTTGCTGATGTTCTGTTTGGATATGGATTGGGTTGTGTCCTCCAGCAGTTTCCCTTCTGTTTCGTATGACGTATCAAGACGATAGAAAAACTACGTTCAATGTATCGTAGTCACATATCTTGCGGTGTGTACTGATCTACTGGAATAGAGACAATAATTTACCTGGGGTCTACCGCCCATTGTTCACCCCTCAAAACGGACAAGAAGGAACGCGCGCGATGTTATCTGACGGAGCCGTCCTGAGTGGCATCCGAACATCCAATCACTAGTAACTCGGGTCCATCCATCAACATATTCTTTTGTGTGGACTACAATTAGGCATTAGATAAGTCCATGTTTCATAAATATAGTTTATGTTTGATATACAACTCTTTTTGTTATTTCTTTTCATGCTTAAGTAAAAAAAACTACTTTTATATTTTAGGGAGAAAAATTAGATGACCGTGATAGTTGAGGTTATAAATTAGACCTTTTGCTTTCAAAGGGCTTCATGTTAGAAATGGTATCGACATTTGTTAAAAAAAATAGAAAAACAACTAAATTAGTCCCTCTAAGTTTCACCTATGTCTAGATAACCCCAAAACTAACATTTGGTTCAATTTATTCCCTCCAACTATTTAAGTTGGTCTAATTTACACCTTAAAAAGTTTTTTATTTCTCTATATACAGATCGTATTTTAGTTTCAAATTTTGTGAGGTGATAAATGACATCATATTTTGAGTTAGAAAAAATAGAATTTTTCATCATTATGTTTTGTACGATATTGTATATCTAATGTTAATTTATTATTACATATCCTAAGCTATCAAAATAGTGACAAAAAATTAAGATATATTCCTCTAACCTAACTTATGATGTACCTTATCACGTCACAAAACTTGATATTAAAACTTAACTTATACGTGGAGAAATAAAAATAACAAACTCTATTTTTTCCCGACCGAGAAACCTTCCCATTCCCATTACTTTTATAACGGAAATACAGAGTTTGAGGGATAACAGAAAGAAAAGCAGGAAGACCATAGTTCTACACACCGACATGACTAAAGGACTACTAAAGGCTCTGGCTCAGAGCTAAGGGTAACCAGCAACAGAGAGAACCTACGACCACCAGCGAATAACAGAACATCACCCTTACAAGTTTGTGCCAAAAGCTGGCTTTAACAGCAACCAAACAGATAACGAGACACAAAGTCCAAAAGGCAGTGAAGTTGGTTTTCCATCTCCATGAAGTGACATTCAATCTGAAGGAGCCTCCTAGCTAGGCTGGAGCATCGTCTTGTTCATCCGGATCTCCGCCGAGAAGTCGTCCTGCAGCTTCTTGATCTTCCCTCTGGCGCTTCAAGATCTTTTTTGCCACGCGCAGCATCGTGTTGATCCCTTCAATCAACTGCTCTCTGTCCGGCGCAGCATAGAGACCTGACCAGTATTTCATAAGCGCACATATATGACAGATAATGTCCAAGGGACTTTTGATGATAATTTTATCGAAACAAGCTTTATTGCAGGATTTCCAAATGGCTGAAACAAATAGCTGAAACTCCTAAAACATGATACTTCCTACCAAAAGGCAACCATCTGTTACACCACCTCCAGCTTTGTTCCAGATTCCTAGGAATGGTATCAGCTCCAAAACACTTAGCCACGATTGCCCAAATTGATTTTGCTACATGGCATTGAAAGAAAAGATGTGAAATATTTTCAAAGTCATCACAGAAGTAACAAGCAGGGTCTCCTTGCCAGTTTCGTTTAAGAAGATTGTCTTTTGTCAATATAGCATCATTCATTAGCAGCCACATAAAAAGTTTGATCTTTGCTAGAATCTTTCCTTTCCAAAGCATTTTATGACAAGTCCTAGCATCACTTCTTGTTAAAGCATTGTACTTTGATTTTACAGAAAATTTATTGTTCTTTTCTAAAGACCACAACACCGTATCATAATCATTACCAAGGTGAAAGGCTAAAACATCAGACCAAATTTGCTCCCATTGCAATCTAAGATATCTAGGTAACCGTCTTCGAAAGGTGATTACAATATCACCGTTCCTAACCTGATCAACCATGACATCCTTAAAGTCACATAGAGCAAAAAGAACAGGTGCAATTTCACATAAAGGCTGCTGGTATAACCAATTGTCTTTCCAGAATCGTGTATGACAGCCATTCTTAATGCCGATGTCCCTGCCTAGAAGATAAACCTCCCTAACTTTGAGTAAATCACTCCAGATAGGAGAGTCATTCAGTTTATGTGAAACAATGTGAATTGAATTGTTTCTCAAATATTTATATCTAACTATCTCTTGCCACAGCCCATCTTCATTCTCCAACTTCCACCACCACTAATAAAGTAGACTAACATTCATTTTCCTTAAATTCTTGATCCCCAAACCACCTTTTTTCCTTACTTTTACATATTTTTCCCACTTGGGCAAATGATATTTCTTTTTTGTTTCCCCTCCGTGACAAAAAAAGGACCTCCTATTTTTGTCCATTTTGCTCACAATGGTTTTATGCAGCAGGTAAACAGACACGTGGTCTATTGGAGAGTTATTAAGGCTAGAACTGATCAGTGTAGACCTACCAATAGGCATACAACTTCCCTTCCAAACATCTAATATTTTGTGACTTTTATCAACAAGTGGCAACCAGTCATATACATGTAAACGACTTGGACTTACTGGAACTCCTAAGTATTTGATAGGAAAGAGCCCAACTTGACAATTGAATAGATGAGCATAAATCTGTATAACAAATTCTATTAAGGGATAAACCAGATCAATACAAAATAGTTAGAGGAAGTAAACTGAACTTGTAAGGAAAATGGACCCTAGGCCCAATTACTTTGGATTTTGGTGTTTGATGACCAACACAATCAAATTGGACTAATAAATTTGCAAGTGATTGTTTTGTAGTTCAATAGGATGCAAGACGTGACTTGGACGAAGGCAACGTGATGATCCGATGATCAACACCATAGGCAATACCTTAGAAGCACAAGAGAAGACCCAAGTGTCGGTGTTTCGGACCGGAGGGTCCTCAACCAACTAGTAAATTTGTACTGCGTGTTCCCGATCCCGGATGGTGATGCAAAGAGACACAAGGCTTATACTGGTTCAGGCAATCGGTGCCCTACGTCCAGTCTGAGAGATCGATCTTGTATTCCTTACACCGAAGTGCTTGTAGTAGGGGGTTACAAGCTGGGTGAGAGAGGGAGCTAGTCCCAGGTCTCGGCGTGGAGCAGTGCGGGCTGCTTGAGACGTTGCTCTCAGATAGCGGGGAAGCGTGCGGGTTACAGAGTGTTGCTTATGCGCATGTGTGTTCGTCCCCTAGAAACGGCCCAGGTCCTTTCCTTTTATAGTTGAAGGGGGGACAAGGGTAATACGTGTGCTAACTACACGGCGTCGTGCGAACGGAGGCGGCGTGTCCAAGCCCTGTAGCCTGTTCCTGTGGCGGTGTGGCCGACGGAGTGGTCCGTCCTTGAAGTACTGGGGCGACGCGCTGGTCATATCCGATCCTGTGCGTCATGGGAGCTCTAGGGCTACCTCGAAGTGGGCGTGGCGGTCGGCGTGCAGGTCACTGTAGGTTGACTATGCGCGAAGCCGAGACTCGGTTGGTGCCTAGGCCGAACCATCGTGGGGGTCTCGGCAGACGTGAATCTCGAGGTAGCCGAGGCCCCGACGTAGAGTGCCGAGGCTCGGAGGGAACGGTTGATCTTGTGCACTGATTCTGAGGCTATGATGACCCAGACTAGACTCCCCATGCCGTGTTGTCTTCGGGGTGGGGGTTACGGGGCACAGTGTAGTGCAGGCGCTGATCGTGGGCACAGCACCAGACCACAGTGGCCGGTAATTCCCGCCACGCCTTGTCCTAGCCGGTATGGCGTTGATGCGACTCCTTGTCCCATAGGCCACTCCGTGGTGTCGAGCCGTCGTCCAGCTGAGATTGCGGGAGTGGTTGACGCATTAATGGGACGTGACGCACTGTTGGGAAGACTGGTCGAGGCGGGAGCGACGGGTTATTACCAAGCCGACCTCGAGCGATGCGGAGAATCGTTGTCTCGTTCGAGGCTGTACGCACAGGGCCTCGGGCGAGACGGAGATTGGGTTCCTTATCGAGGCCTCACGCGAGAGGCCTCGCGTGAGGCGGAGATTCGTTAGGGCATCGAGACCTCCCGTGTGAGGCCTAAGGCGAGGCGGAGAGCCGGTGGGCTCGGACGGGGCCGGTGGTTAACAATGGCTTACCTTCTGGCTTTGTTGTTGATGAGGTTTAAGTGACTCTTTTGGTGCATGCTCGGGGTACCCCGTTTTATGGTACCCGACAGTAGCCCCCGAGCCTTAGGGGGAGTGTAAGCACTCTCCCTGAGGGTTTGTCGAGACTTGGCTTGCAGCTGCTCCTATAGGGATTGTGTTTTGTTTTTTGGGGTTTCGGTGGGTGCGCGTGAGCGCACCCGCCGGGTGTAGCCCCCGAGGCCCTGGAGGAGTGGATTTACTCCTCCAGGGGCTTTTTCCCTATTGAGTGAGAAGTTTTTATCGTATTTGCCAAGCCCACAAGTGTGAGTTCGGGTCGCGGAGTTTCAGCAAGGTTGTAGGAAGAGCCCCCGAGCCTCTGCACGGAGCAAGAGGGCGATCAGTGGTTCCTCTGACTTTTTGTGTGACCCTCATGCTTCCTTTTCGCTTAGAAGGGGGGGGGGAATATGCCAGGCTACCCTCGGTGGGTGCGAGCGGTGACATCTCCAGTGAGCTGTTATCGGGTAAGTCCGAGTGGAGGCCCGCGCCCCGTTCGCTAGGGGTCGGCTAGTGGTCTAGAGACGCCCTCCAAGAATACCAGAGGGTTTCTCTAGTGGGTGTCGGGGCCGTTCGTTGGGTCCCGATGGCTCGGTGCCTCCCTACGGTGGGATCCCATTCAGAGACCTCCCTGTTGGTCTCGGACACGACTTAGGACATCCCGAGCGATCATTTGCTCGGGCCTTGGCCATATGTGGGCTGGCCCATAGTCATTCCTGACTCTGTTACCCTGGGGCGGCTGTCAAAACCCTAGGGGGCCCAGCCTTCGAACCCCTAGATCGTAACGGGCTCGATGCCCTTTATCGCGTTTGTAACGAAACTTCTAGCGCGGGCTTAGGTCGCTTGTCTTTGTCTTGGGCATAGGAGGAGCCCCCGAGCCTCCGCACGGAGCGAGAGGGCGGTCAGGGGTCCCCCTGACTTTTTTGTTCGACCCTCACACATCCTTTTTGTTCGGACAGAGGGGTCGTTTGCCGAGCCCATTCGGGTGCGAGCCTAGGTCGCTGGGTCTCGGCAAGGTTGCAGGAAGAGCCCCCTAGCCTCTGCATGGAGTGAGAGGGCCATCGGGAGTTCCCCTGGCTTTTTGTACGCCCCTTGCGCGTGAGGGTTTGTTTGCTGAGCCCCCCTCGGGTGCGAGCCTGGGTCGCGGGGTCTTGGCATATTTGCAGGAAGAGCTCTCTAGCCTCTGCATGGAGCGAGAGGGCCGTCAGGAGTTCCCCTTACTTTTTGAATCGACCCTCAGGCATCCTTTTCGTTCGGAAGGAGGGGTTGTTTTGCCGAGCCCCCTCATGCGCGAGCCTGGGTCGCTGGATCTCGGCAAGATTGCAGGAGGAGCCCCCTAGCCTCTACACAGAGCAAGAGGGCCGTCAGGGGTTCCCCTAGCTTTTTGTACGACCCTCACGCTTCCTTTTCGTTCAAAAGGAGGGGTGGAATATGCCAAGCTACCCTCGATGGGCGTGAGCGGTGGCATTTTCGGTGAGCTGTTATCGGATGAGTCTGAGTGGAGGCCCGTGCCCCATTCACTAGGGGTCGGCTAGTGGTCCAGAGACGCACTCCAAGAGTACCAGAGGGTTTCTCTAGTGGGTGCTGAGGCCATTTCCTTTGCGCTCAACCCCATTCCATTTCCTGTGGCGCAGAGTCAGAGGCGGAGGTTACCCGGGTAGCCGAGGCTTCCGTCATGGTGTAGGCGGTGCTCGAGACCGAGATCGGGGAGCATGAGGCGCTAAAGAGTGCCGCCCGTACCGCCTGCGAGGCCTTGGAGATCGAGGGGGTTCAATCAGGTAGCTCCCTTGGGAGCCGTCTGATTGCATTGAGCGGTCAAGTGTGCGAGCGGCTCCGAGGAGCGCTGCATACGGGCGTCAAGTGCGCGCTAGCCGTCATCACCTCGCACTACATAGGCATTGACCTCCAAGCCATCAGCGATGGCTACGTCCTGCCCGATGATGACGAGGAGGCCAACGAGGCAGTTGTGAAGCTGATGGAGGCAGCGGAGGGCCCCAGTACGGCGTTGGCCAAGCTGTTCGAAGAGGAGGTGGTCGCTCCTCCACCATCTACCGATGCTGGAGGCCCTGAGCCATGACCTGGGCCTAAGAGGCCATGTAAATAGAGTAGGGATTAACTTTGTATCGTAACGCTTGTGGCCGTCGAGACCTTTTTTTTAAAGTACTCATATTTCTTAATCGTTTGTCTTGTATTTCTGAGCCTCTGCCCTCTTGTTGTCTCTGATCAGATTTCTTCACAAAAAACTTCCTTGGAGCCTAAGCCGTCCCTTGGGCGAAAGGTGGTGAGGGAGCACCATAGCCCGGAGGATTAGGCCGTCTCACGACTCTACCGGCCTTCCGACCCTGAGATGGGCTTTCGGTCCTTGGGTTTTTTGCAACCGATTCGTCAGAGCGTGCTAAAGGGTTTGGCATAGGAATTTTTTCGAAAAACGACTAAAAAATGGTACGTGGGACTTAGGGGGGAATCCCCCATCTAGCCCCCAAGGGAGGCTCAGTTCTGCGAAGGCAGAGCCGAGTCTCCCTTACAGTGTTATCGTATTGCCGAGACCCATGATGGGCTCAGGGGGGTTTCTCAAAAAATTAGAACAACTAAAGAACACTTCTCACTTGTATTCTGAGAAACAATATATACAATGCTTGGAAATTTAAGGGTAAAAGTGATGTAGCTGTTCTATGTTCCAAGTGTTGGTGAAGATTTTGCCCCTCTCGTTGGCTAGCTTGTAGGTCCCAGGCTTCAACACTTGGGCGACGATGTATGGCCCTTCCCATGGTGGGGTCAGCTTGTGGCGGCCCTTGTTGCTCTATGTCAGCCTCAACACCAGGTTGCCTACCTTCAAGTCTCGGCTTCGAATGCACCGGGCTTGATAGCGCCGTAGGGCTTGCTGGTATTTGGTCGAGTGCAGCAGTGCGACGTCTCGAGCTTCCTCTAGTTGGTCGAGAGCGTCCTCGCGGGGTTGGCGATGAGGGTCTCGGCCTCCATGAGAGCCTCGGCACGACGCTTGGAGTCAGGTGCCTCGCCACCGAGTCGATCAAGGTTGGCGATGAGGGTCTCGGCCTCCACAAGAGCCTTGGCATACTCGATGCACTTGACGTCACAGTCGTATGCATGTTCGTACATGGACTCAATCGTGATGACGCCGTTGGGACCCGGCATCTTAAGCTTGAGGTAGGTGTAGTTGGGGACTGCCACGAACTTGGCGTAGCACGGCCGCCCTAGGATGGCGTGGTAGGTTCCCCTGAATTTGACCACCTCGAAGGTAAGGACCTCCTTGCAGTAGTTGGAGGGGGTGCCGAAGCAAATGGGAAGGTCGATGCGTCTGAAGGGTCGCGTGCATTTCCCTAGCATGATGCCGTGGAAAGGTGCGGCGTCACCCTGGAGCCTCGACCGGTCGATCTCCAAGAGATCTAGGGTGCTGGCGTAGAGGATGTTGAGGCCACTGCCTCCGTCCATCAACACCTTAGTGAGCCGGGTGTTGCCCACGATCGGGTCAACGACGAGCGGGTACTCCTCGAGATTTGGGACATGGTTGGGGTGGTCATCTCGATCAAAGGTGATCGCCTCCCAAGACCAGTCAAGGTATCGAGGAGTGGCCACCTTGACCGAGAAGACCTCTCGGCATTCCCTCTTTCGCTGGCGCGCCGTAAGGCACGTCGAGGGTCCACCAAAGATCATGAAGGCATTGTGCACCTCGGGGAACCCATCGTCCTTGTCATCATCTCGGTCATCGGTGCCTTTCTGCTTGGCGTCATCCTTGGGGAGCCCGAGCCTGGCATAGTAACGCCACAACATGGAGCAATCCTCGAGGGCATGCTTTACCGGGCCCTGGTGGTAAGGGTAGGGTTTCTTAAGCATGTCGTTGAAAGGCCTGGGGCCCCTGGGGCCTCGAGGATTCTTGCGTTCTGCGGCCACGACCAGATCGGCCTTGAGGATGGCCTGCTTCCCCTGGTGACCCTTTTTCTTTCTCTTGGGGAGGTGGGGAACTGAGGCCTTGGGGGCCTCGTCCCTCCGCTTCCCCTTGGCGTCCTTCTTGGGGAAGATGGCCCCAACAGCCTCTTCACCCGAGGCAAAGTTGGTGGCGATGTTGAGGAGCACGGCAGCCGAGCGCGGCACGTTCTGGCCTAACTCTTGGACTAAGTCTCGGCAGGTGGTACCAGAGAGGAAAGCCTGGATGATTTCTGAGTCGTCGATGCTGGGCAACTCGGTGCACTGTTTAGAGAAGCACCGGATGAAGTCTCGAAGAGACTCATCCGGTTTCTGGCGATAGCTCTTAAGGTCCCAGGAGTTTCCAGGGCACACGTATGTGCCCTAGAAATTCCTGACAAAGATCCTAACCAAGTCATGCCAGTCATGGATCTATGAGGGAGGAAGGTGCTCGAGCCTGGCTCACGCTGAGTCTGACAAGAGCAAGGGGAGGTTGTGGATGATGAGCAGGTCATCGTCCGCACCACCTAGTTGATAAGCCAGACGGTAATCGGTAAGCTAGAGTTTAGGATTGGTTTTGCCACTATACTTCGTGAGGTTGGCTGGTTGTTGAAACCGGGTCGGGAAATGAGCAGCGCGGATGGCTCTGCTGAAGACCCAAGGGCTAGGCGGTTCAGGAGAAGGACTATAGTCCTCCTCACTATCATAACGGCCACCTCGGTGTGGATGGTAGCCTCGGGTGGCCCCTCATTGTCATGGCGTCGTCGCCTGCTGACCACCTCATGGTCTCCCTGCACCTCATGTTGGTTGCCGAGGCGGTCGAGCCACAAGGGGACCCCATGGGCTGTTGGCGCCCGAGTGGGCTCAAGACATATCAGGGCCTCCCTATTCTACCAAGGTAGTGCCATGGGAAGGTCCGAGGCGCCCCCGCGCCACTGAGAGGCAGAACTCTCGGCTTGCTACACCACAGCAGTTTCGAGGAGATCCCGAAGTTCATCGCGGACCCGTCGCCCCTCCGTGGTGGAGGGCGCGGGCATCGTGCGGACTAGCATCACCACAGCCGCGACGTTCTGGCTAGCACGATTGAAGATTGGGGGTTGCTCACTCCCTTTGTCATCGTTGATGCGGTGGTGCACGTCGTGGGCCCTCTGTCGGGCTCCTCTGCCCTCGCCACGTCCTCGCTGCTCCTGCTCAAGAGTGTCTCGAAGCTGCTATAGGAGGAGTCGGTCTTGTTCGACTTTGGCCTGGAGCTCATGGAGCTGTTCCAGGTCCGGGCGTTGAGGTCGTGCGGGGGGCGAGGTTCTCGTTCCGCGCTGCTGGCAAGACAACGCGTGGAGGTGTGGCGGTGCCTGCACCTAGGCAAAGCGGGGAACGGCTCCCTATCCCCTCGTCCTCCTCACCCATCCTTGGCATCTCAAGCCCGATGTGGAAGCACTCACGAGTGGGGTCGTAAGTACCCTTGTCGTCGGAGTCGGAGTAGCCGAAGCAGTAGTCGCTCGCGGCCAAGAAGTGGCACATGGTTTCATGATCGTGGAGATCAGAGAAATCCGCTTTGGCCCATGCCTCATCCTCCTCCGAGGAGTCAGCATGGGTGTGGGTCGACACGGTGGTGTCAAAGTCAAGGGCAAAACGCTGGCGGCGTCCTGAGGGATCCACGTGAGCAGAAGCATAGGCGTAAGCGTAGGAGGTGGCGGCATTTCTCAACCCGAAGGGGTATGGGGATGGCGCCATTGCCGGACCCTGCTCCGCCGGAGTTGGCTCCTTAGGACATGGCGGAGCGGAGCTTGATGACGGGGTGTCGCTGCACGCCGCCGGCGTTTCTCCCTTGTCCAAGCTCAGGCTAGACAAGTCCCTAACCAGGGACCCTATGCCAACAGCTAGGCGCGGGATACCAGTGGAGCGTGGCATGCCGCCCTAAGCTTGTGCATTGTCATCGTGGTCCTACTCGTGTTGCGCTCGGTGAGCGCGACAAGTGCGGCCGCCCGGGCGCCGCCTGCGCCTAGGCTGCCGATGCATGACGTCGTCGTTGGTCGGTGGGGCTCGGGGTGTGAGGAGCACCATGTCGTACTCATGCCCCAGAGACATGAACTCTAGACTCCCAAACCAGATCATCATGCCGAGACGTAGTGGTCATACGGGGTCCACCATCTGAGACTTGTGGGGATGACAGAACTGACACGCAGAGGCCCCTACCTGGCACGCCAACTGTCGGTGTTTTAGACCGGGGGGTCCTCAACCAACTAGTAAATTTGTACTGCGTGTTCCCGATCCCGGATGGTGATGCAAAGAGACACAAGGCTTATACTGGTTTAGGCAATCGGTGCCCTACGTCCAGTCTGAGAGATCGATCTTGTATTCCTTACACCGAAGTGCTTGTAGTAGGGGGTTACAAGCTGGGTGGGAGAGGGAGCTAGTCCTAGGTCTTGGCGTGGAGCGGTGCGGGTAGCTTGAGACATTTCTCTCAGGCAGTGGGGAAGCATGCGGGTTACAGAGTGTTGCTTGTGCGCGCGTGTGTTCGTCCCCTAGAAATAGCCCAGGTCCTTTCCTTTTATAGTTGAAGGGGGGACAAGGGTAATACGTGTGCTAACTACATGGCGTCATGCGAACGGAGGCAGCATGTCCGAGCCCTATAGCCTGTTCCTATGGCGGCATGGCCGATGGAGTGGTCCATCCTTGAAGTACTGGGGCGACGCGCTGGTCACATCCGATCCTATGCATCATGGGAGCTCCAGGGCTACCTCGAAGCGGGCGTGGCGATCGGCGTGCGCGTCACTGTAGGTTGACTATGCATGAAGCCAAGACTCGGTTGGTGCCTAGGCCAAACCATCGTGGGGGTCTCGGTAGACATGAATCTCAAGGTAGCCAAGGCCCCGACGTAGAGTGCTGAGGCTCGGAGGGAACGATTGATCTTGTGCGCTGATTCTGAGGCTATGATGACCCAGACTAGACTCCCCATGCTGCATTGTCTTCGGGGCGGGGGTTATGAGGCACAGTGTAGTGCAGGCGCTGATCATGGGTACAGCACTAGAACACAGTGGCTGGTAATTCCCACCGCGCCTTGTCCTAGCCGGTATGGCGTTGATGCAACTCCTTGTCCCGTCGGCCACTCTGTGGTGTCGAGCTGTCGTCCGGCTGAGATTGCGGGAGTGGTTGATGCATTAATGGGATGTGATGTGCTGTTGGGAAGACTGGTCGAGGCGGGTGCGATGAGTTATTGCCAAGCCGGCCTCGAGCGATGAGGAGAATCGCTGTCTCGTTCGAGGCTGTACGCATGGGGCCTCGGGCGAGACGGAGATTGGGTTCCTTGTCGAGGCCTCCCACGAGAGGCCTCGCGCGAGGCAGAGATTCGTCAGGGCATCGAGACCTCCCGTGCGAGGCCTAAGGCGAGGCAGAGAGTCGGTGGGCTTGGACGGGGCCGGTGGTTAACTAACAGCTTACCTTCTGGCTTTGTTGTTGATGGGGTTTAAGTGACTCTTTTGGTGCATGCTTGGGGTACCCCGTTTTATGGTACCCGACACCAAGATATCAAGCAAAGTCCAAGCATGAAGATAGAAACCAAGCCGTACGCAAGATCGCAAAGAAACGAGCTCACAGAAGTGACCGAACGCTGGACCTGACGCTGGAGGAAAGTGATCGGACGCTCCAATCAAGAGGCTCGGCAACAGGCATGACTGGACGCTGGATTGGATGCTGGCGGCAGATCAACTAGACGTAGGACAACAGAGTCCGGTCGAGTACAGAGAGGTTCCAAAGCGGCGAAAATGCGACCGGACACGTCCAGTGGCATGTGACCGAGCACTGGCAGCGTCCGATCAGTTATTCGCAGCTCCAACAGTTGGGACGACCAGACGTGTCCGGTCAGGACGTGATCAGCGTCCGGTCAGTAGCTGAAAAGCGGGATTTCGTCCCCAATGGCTACTTTCTCAGTGGGGCTTATAAATACAACCCCCAACCGGCCAAATGAGAGGTGTAGAGCTAAGGAAATATACCAAGGGTGTTGATACACCATTTTAGTGATCTCCACATGTATAGTGCTTAGTGTTTTATTAGGTGATTAGCGTAGGTGCTTTGCGAAGTGCTTAGGTTGATTAGACCACCACTTATGCGCTTGCTCTAGGTTTAGGCCTAGTGTTTAGTGAGGTTTGCATACCTCTTACCACTCGGTGCTTACACGCACCATTATTGTATATCAGAGGGGCTTCTAGTCTTGTGAGATCACACCAACCGCGTTTGTGGTGTGGCCACCACTGTGTACCGGAGGGAACAAGGCCCACGACGTTTCGGCCGGAAGCTTGATAGTGAAGACAGCGGGAGCATCTGAGAGAGGCTTGCCGAAAGGCACGTTGGAGACTCACTTGTGTGTGGAGAAGGCTCGAGGCTATCCACGAAGTTACCCGACCGAGCTTGGCCCTTGTGAGGGATTCCTTACGAGGGGCTCCAACGAGGACTAGGGGGAAGCTTGCGTGCTTCTCGATACCTCGGTAAAAATACCGGAGTCATTGACGGGAGTTTGCATATCTCTACCTTGCTCTTTAGCTTCCGCATTTACATTGATTGTATTACTCCTTTTGTGGTAGAGATAGCAACACACTAGCAAAACTATAGTTGCA
The DNA here is from genome assembly GCF_019320115.1 of Miscanthus floridulus. Lineage (NCBI taxonomy): Eukaryota > Viridiplantae > Streptophyta > Magnoliopsida > Poales > Poaceae > Miscanthus > Miscanthus floridulus. Next base: position 19,468 of record NW_027097777.1, on the reverse strand, counting down.
CATTTAGATAGTTTATCTTTTGCATAGGTTTTGCTAAGGTTAGAAAAAGAGGCCATAGTTTAGAATTAGAATTTTAAGTTGCCTAATTCACCCCCCCCCCCCTCTTAGGCGTCACGGTCCCCTTCAATTGGTATCAGAGCTAGTTGGCTCAATTTGGACCTTTGGCTTAACCGTCGTTGAGCCGACGCTATTTAAAGTGATTGTGATGGATACCTCTAGGCCTCTGCACTTTGATGGCACTAACTTACCTTACTATAAGGCTAGAATGGCTTGCCATCTTGAGACAGTTGATTTGGGTGTATGGAGAGTCACTCGTGATAGGATGAAACCCATAAAGAATCCTAAAAAACCCACAAAGAGTGATGAAAAAGAAATGCATTTCAATGCTAGAGCTAAAAATTGCTTGTTTGAATCATTTAGCATGGATGTGTTTAACCAAGTGTTCACTTTAAATATGGCACATGAAATTTGGTTAAAACTCCAAGAGCTCCATGATGGCACAAGTAATGTCCGTGAGCAAAAACATTGTCTAGCTAAACAAAATTATGATTCCTTTACAATGAATGATGATGAGCTTGTTCGTGATATGTATTCTCATTTGAATCTAATCATCGATGAGCTCCATTCAATAGGATTAATAAAGTTAGATGATGCGGACATCATGAGAAAGATCATCTCCGTGCTACCACAAAAGAAATATGCAAGCATCATCACAATCCTTCACAATATGGAGGACTTAAGCATCATGACCCCAGGCATAGTCATTGGCAAGATAGTGACATTTGAAATGTCACGTAAGATGGGTCAAGAAGAAGCTTCTTCATCAACAAAAGGCAAAGCTCTCACATGTAGCAAGAGAAAGAAGATGAAGGGCAAGCAAGTTGAGACAAGCTCAAGCTCAAGCTCCTCAAGTGAAGATGAAGAAGAAGATGAGGACGATGATGATGTTGATGAAGATTCAAGTGATGATGATCAATCTTCCTCCTCCACCTCCGACCTTGATGAAGAATCAATCAAATTAATCAACAAGGTGGAGAAGATGATCCAAAGGCTAAATGTCAAGGGTGTGCCCATCCAAATTCAAGATCTTATTTTTACCAATCAAAGAAATGAGCAAAGAAAGAGGATGCTATGGATGTGACGAGTTGGGGCACTTTGTGGAAGTTTGTCCAAACAAGCCCACACCCAAGACAAAGAAGAAGATGTGCAAGAACCAAGCCCTCACATCAATAAGATCATGGGATGATTCTTCAAGTGAAGAAGAACACTATCACAAGAGGCGAGGTCGCAAGCACTTATCATCAAGCTCTTCTCGTGTGTGCCTTATGGCATGAGGTAACGAAAGCTCATCCTCTAGTGAGAGTGATAGTGATGATGATATGCCTTCTTATGATGAAATTGTGCAACAAAATCTTAATTATGCTAAAATTTGCACTAGTCAACAAAAGAAGCTCAAAAATTTAAAAGAAAAGCTAGATAGTTCACAAGAAGCTTATAAAACTTTGCTTGAACAATACGAGAATTTTGCTAATCTCAATGTTGAACTATCTACTAAAATTGAGCAACTTAAGGCTAGTGCAACAACAAATGCATGCACAATCAATGATGAGCAACTTGTAAAGAAAAATGAAAAATTAAAAGAGAAGTTAGCTAGCTCACAAGATGGTTATAAAAGTTTGCTTGCAAAAATGGAGAAAACCATGTGCAAACATTGTGATGAGCTAACTAATAAAGTTGCTAATCTTGAAGCCATTAATACAACTCTCACCAAGGCATCTAAAAAGAAAAGTTCTATCTTTAACATGTCTAAAAAGGATGTCTCTACTTCTTATAATAATTTATGTTTAGACTCACCTTTGTGCAACTAAGTTTATGTTGAGAAAGTTGTTGTAGATACATGCACACAAGAGGTTGCAAAGGAGAATGAGCAACTCAAGCAAGAAGTAGCTTGCCTCACTAAAGACTTGACTCAAGTGAAAGGCAAGACGAAGCAAGCCCAACTTCATCAAGATAACACCATCAAGGGAGTGAAGAAGCTTGATGAAGGACAAACCGTGGTTTGCTACGTGTGCCATAAAGAAGGTCACAAGTCCTATGAGTGCAAGATGAAGAATGGGGGAGGAGCAAAGAAGAAAGAGAAGAAACAAGCAAGCAAGCTCTCCAACACCTACACCAACAAGGTGGACAAGAAGGCCTCCATACCTTATCTCTTGAAGAAGAAGAAAAATAACAAGGTGGTGGCCATCAAGGTGAACAAGCAAGCCAACAATAGGGTCAAATGCTTTTGGGTGCCAAAGGAGATCATTTTCAACATGAAGAGCACCAAGAAGGTTTGGATCCTAAAAGGGAAGTGAGAAGTCCAATGGACTTTGGGAATTTGGAGACTTGGCAAAGTGTGGATGCATTTCATGGGGTGCATCATGATGGACAAAGACATTGCTAAGTGGGTTAGTGAATACTATGGCCCCAAATTTCCCTTCCCATGTTAGGTAACTAGATTCAATTCACTTCAATTGGTATTAGATTTGATTTTTTCCAACAATTGGTATCTTTTAGCATCTAGTTACTCTTCATGTCTAGGTTTGCATTTGCATTCTTATATAATTTGTCATGCATACACTAGGTATTTCATATGGTAGGCTTGCTCGGTTTCATTCTTATTCCTTGGAGCAATCCTACATGGTTTAAAATTGTTTAGGAGCATGGCACATAACTTGTCCTTCAATTGTTCATCTAATATGTGCCAAAGTCTAAATTGTAGATAATTTCTCCTGAATATCACCTTAAAAAATGGCTCTCACATTCATGTGATGTCATCTTTCAAGTGGTATTTTTTATTCTAAAATCATTGTGCATATTTCCTACAAGTATTCCATACTTGTGTGCACAAATTTAGAGAGAGGTTACTCTACAAGTTGGATGCTTTGAGACTAACACTTTTTCAAGCTTATCATGTGTGTAGTAGTCTCATTGCAAGGAAAATGGAGTCCCCGGAGTTAAGCATCATACTTCAAGTATCCACCACCTATTGCAAGTGGTAGAAATTAAATTGGTTTCCACATGTGGTATTTCTAAACCGATATCATCATGTTGATTTCTTTTTGATAATTACATACTTTCTCCATGCATTATATAGATTAAATTCCATTGAGCAATAATTTATCAATTATGCATATGCTTTGTCTTCTACCATATGTATGCATATATTTAGGGGGAGCTTAATCTATATAATGTGAGAGTCAAATTTTGTGATCTATTCCACTCTACACATAAAGGATCACAAAGTTTGACCCTCCCTTGTGCTACTAATATCTTCTTTTTTGGTGTTTGATTCCAAAGGGGGGAGAATTTAGAGGACCAAAAGCAATCATTAATAATTTACAAGTGGTAATGGTCCGAGAAAGGGAGGATAGTGGATTATGGATTGCCTACGTAATGGGAAGAATTTGTAGAAAGCAAGGCTTAAATCCATAATACCACATGGGGATAGTTGCAAGGGCAAGATGAGTTTTTATGTAGTCTTACAAGTAGTATCTTTTAGCATCATATAATCTTGCCCCTTGCATTGCACCCTAGCAAGTAAATAGGTTTTAAATTCAAAATTTTTATTATTTGCTTGCTTTGGTCGTGTTGTCATCAATCACCAAAAAGGGGGAGATTGTAAGGAAAATGGATCCTAGGCCTATTTACTTTAGATTTTGGTGTTTGATGACCAACACAACCAAATTGGACTAATAAATTTGTAAGTGTTTGTTTTGTGGTTCAATAGGATGCAAGGCGTGACTTGGACGAAGGCAACGTGATGATCCGATGATCAACACCATAGGCAAGACCTTAGAAGCACAAGAGAAGACCCAAGATATCAAGCAAAGTCTAAGCATGAAGATAGAAACTAAGCCATATGCAAGATCGCAAAGAAACGAGCTCACAGAAGTGATCGGACGCTGGACCGGACGCTGGAGGAAAGTGACCGGACGCTCCGATCAAGAGGCTCGGCAATAGGCGTGACCGGACACTGGTGGCAGATCGACCGGACATAGGACAACAGAGTCCGATCGAGTACAGAGAGGTTCCAGAGCGGCAAAAATGCGACCGGACGCGTCCGGTGGCATGTGACCGGACGTTGGCAGCGTCCGATCAGTTATTCACGGCTCCAACGGTCGGGACGACCAGATGCGTCCGGTCAGGACATGATCAGTGTCCGGTCAGTAGCAGAAAAGCAGGATTTCATTCCCAATGGCTACTTTTTCAGTGGGGCTTATAAATACAACCCCTAACCGGCCAAATGAGAGGTGTGGAGCTAAGAAAACATACCAAGGATGTTGATACACCATTTTAGTGATCTCCACATGCATAGTGCTTAGTGTTTTATTAGGTGATTAGCGTAGGTGCTTTGCAAAGTGCTTAGGTTGATTAGACCACCACTTATGCGCTTGCTCTAGGTTTAGGCCTAGTGTTTAGTGAGGTTTGCATACCTCTTACCACTCGGTGCTTGTGCGCACCATTGTTGTACATTGGAGGGGCTTGTAGTCTTGCGAGATCACACCAACCACATTTGTGGTGTGGCCACCACCGTGTACCAGAGGGAACAAGGCCTGTGGCGTTTTGGCCAGAAGCTTGATATTGAAGACGGCGGGGAGCATCCGAGAGAGGCTTGCCGGAAGGCACGTCGGAGACCCACTTGCGCGTGGGGAAGGCCCGAGGCTATCCATGGAGTTACCCAACTAGGAGCTTGGCCCTTACGAGGGATTCCTTGTGAGGGGCTCCAACGAGGACTAGGGGGAAGCTTGCGTGCTTCTCAATACCTCGGTAAAAATACCGGAGTCATCGATAGGAGTTTGCATATCTCTACCTTGCTCTTTAGCTTCCATATTTACATTGATTGTATTACTCCTTTTGTGGTAGAGATAGCAACATACTAGCAAAACCGTAGTTGCACATTTAGATAGTTTATCTTTTGCATAGGTTTTGCTAAGGTTAGAAAAAGAGGCCATAGTTTAGAATTAGAATTTTAAGTTGCCTAATTCACCCCCCCCTCTTAGGCGTCATGGTCCCCTTCAGAACTAATAGCCTAATTGGTGGGCTTTCAAAATATGCATGTCAAGGATTTGGCAAATCATAATTTTAGCTATTATTTGGTTTGCTACCAAAACTTGCCAACCTCTCACATTTGGCTTGCCAAATCTACGACAATTTTTTTTACTTTACTTTGGTTTGCCAAATCTTTGGCATGACAAAATTTGGTTACAAACCAATCCGACCTTAATGTGTTACCGCATTCAGAGAAAGTAGTTTAGACCTTTTCCAAATAGAAAAAGGCCCAAATTAGGGGGTGTTTGGGACTGCTCCGCTCCATGTTTTTCTGCTCCACTTCATGTTTTTTAGCCAAACGGTTTTAGCTCTACACTCGATTTGAGGAAAAAGGGTGGAACTATAAGAGCACCTAAAGAGGTGCTCTATGAACTCTAATTTTTTAGAGCTTTCCATGATAAAATTTGTAGAGCAGAGTTTGTGGAGCGGTGCTAAACACCCCTAATACTCTTAGCTCCACTCTTACTCTTTTCCTCTGAGTGCAGTGCCATAGACAGAAGCCGCCGCCACCATAGAGGAGCAGGGCGATGGCGAGCACCATCCTGCTCCACCCCTTTCTTGCTGCAGGCCAGCGCCGTACCATCTCTTCACTTTCTTGCCACTATAGAGGAGTAGCCGACGACACGAAGCAACAGCTAGGGGTCATACCGACCACGGCGTGTAGTAGGAGCAGCAGCCGCCGGTGCCTAATCAGATTCCATCATATGTTTCCAACTAGGATAGAAGAGTCCCTATTCCCTAAATTTTCTCTCCCTCTCGCCGATGTGCAATCGAATTCTGATTCAATCATCCAATCCAAATCTAGCGTGCGAGGTACAGCTACTATGATGATGGATAGCTAAACTATACACAGATACCATAGGAGTAAAGATGTCAACGGGGCCCCGTTCCCCGATTCCCCATGGGGAATTCACCCATTAGGGGATGGGGATGGTATACATGTTCTCCCCATGGGGAATTAAACAGGGAAAAAATCATCTCCATCTGGTATGATGGGGGCGGGGATGGTATACATGCCCCCATCGCCGTTCCCCGCGGGGACCCGAAATGTTTAAGGCCCATCTGAGAAGGCCCAATTCCTATGTACACATATAAGGCAATTTGTAACCTTAACGTTATCCTTTCCATTCGTTCCCAAATTCTCAATCCCCTCCCCCGTCGCCCCTAGCCACCGCTGCCTCACGCCACACCCAAGCAGAAACCATGGAGGTAGAGCCCCCTTGTCTCCACCCGATGCCGATAGCGGCGGCCTCTCCCCTCCATCTGGTGGTGGCGGCGGCCGTGATGGCGCCCCACCTCCTCCATTCTTGAAGCCCATGGCAGATCTAATCAGCGGTGCCCTCCTTCACGCTACTAGCGATGGCGTGGTGCCCTCCTCACCTACCACCGTGGATCTGATGGTGGTGGTGGAGATGGCCGTGATGTGGTGGTGCAAATCCACAGCTTTGACCTTCTCCGTGTGACCGGCGACGGCGTGTTCCTCCACGTGACTGGATCTCTCCATGGCTGGCGACGGCCACGTGCCCACCCAGCTCCCAAGGCAATTGGGGGCGGTGGCACCCTCCTCGGTGCCACCTGGAGGTGTTGTCCCCGACATGGCGACCCCTAGCTCCTCCCTTGGATGGCAGCGTGCTCGCCTAGCTTCCCAGGCAATGGGGCGGCGGCGCCCCTTCGTCTGGTCAAAGATTCCGGTGGCTCCGCCCTCCCTATCCTTCTCGCTCTTGTTGCTCGCTAATGGACGTGGTACCAGGTCTATTCTATGTGTGGTTGATGCGGGGATGGGGATCCCCACGGGGATTAAATCTTCGAGCGGGGATGGGGATGGGAAAAAGTGCTTCCCACGAGCCTTCACAGGGACGGGGATGGGAAAAAGTGCTTCCCACAAGCCTTCATAGGGATGGGGATGGGGCAATAACCCCTGATAGAAAATTCCCTATTGACATTTCAACACAGGAGAACAAAAACTCGGCGAGATTTCTCGGGGGAGGGTGGTGTACTTGCGTGTTGTGTTCCACTCGTAGCATGGGGATTCAGAGCGAGACACAGGAGCATCAGCAAACCACATTAGCCTGGAGTATAAGCCTCAATCATCTAATTCGTTTGCTATTTTCTTCTTTCATCTCATAAAAGAAAATGATTTTTATCTATTCGTTAAGGATTCATTGTTTAGACAATGTCACATGGATAGCATTTTTAAAATTTTATTTGATATTGAATTTTCACAACCGTGTTTGTTGGCATGCAGATGGATCCGTTGCTACAGTGGACAAAATTAAGGACTCACCCTGTCAAGGACTTGGTGATGGCAATTCTCAAGATGGGCAAACATTGGGATATTCGATCCCATGCCTTCCTAAGGTATGGCAACATAAAATTCTGAAGGGGGCTATTCTGTTGGTTTCGCTCAATATCTAAACATGTTGGTTTTGCTCAATATCTAAACATGTCCCTGTTGATGTTGTATCATTGTTTCTTGATGAATACTAGCCACTGCTACCCGTGCTTTATTGCGGGTGATGTGCTTGGTATAGGGAAAACCTTGGGAAATATGGCTCATATGTCTAATATGTTTTCTCATCACGTTGCTACGAAAGGTTGGTGGTCTATTTGGTACATTAAATGGGAAAATATGGGAAGAAAAAGTAACATGACTTTTTTCATTACAATGTTGTAAACGAACATAGAGGTTGGTTGTCATTACATGGTGCCTATTCTAGGCCAGCAAATCAATGACATGTTAGTGGAAAGAAGTATTTGATGGAGTTGGGCTCAAACAACTAACACACTTAGATTCAAAGCACAACATTGGCTAGGATTACATTATAGGTGGAAAGAGCAAAAACTACAACACAAGTACATCTCCTAACGTGAGGGTTTACAAAAGAGTGAATTAGGATCCACTCCCCTTAGATAAAACTACAACACATTTCATAAATCTAGAATTACAAGAAATATTACACGACGTCGAACACTTAATTACACCGGGATTTAAAGTTACATGGTTAAGAGCAACCTAGTACAACCAAGACTTACTCCAAAAATCGGGATAGACGAGGGCAATGGAGAAACAACAAGATAATGATTATCCATAACATGGCATATAACCAACAGATCTAGAAACAGGAGACTAAGAAGTCAAACATCATAAACCCTAAGACCAAACTAATCAACGGTAGACTTGAACTTCTTCAAAAACTAGATCCCTTCGTCTCAGATTACACCATCACCTCTGTCAGATGAACCTATTTCCATAATGATGACTAAATCTCGTAGCTCTGCTTTGGATTCAAGAGGGATGGGGATGAAGAAGAAGAGCAAGGACCAAGGGCATCTTATAGTGACAAACAGAGATGGGGCGTAGCGCACCAGAAGTGGAGATGACATAGATGGGATACACTACTGGTTCACACTGTGGGGATAAAGTTAGCCATGGCATGCTCCCTGTGCAAGCGAATGGAGGGGGGGAATAAAGGAGAGGAGAGAGGGTTCGCTCGATGAGGGAGGCATGCGGGTGGCCATGTCCTCAAAAGAAGAAAGAAGGGAGGGGGTCCGGTACGGGGATGAGGGCGAGGATCAAGAGCGGACAGGAGGCCGAAAAAAGGAGAAGCGCACAGTGCATGAGGATGGTAAGTGTGGCATGATGTCATGGACATGCAAGGATAGGGTGCTAATAGGTCCAACACCGATGGTGTCCATGGGGCACGCGGTGACAGCGACCCGACGTGCATAGCGTGGTCGAGCTAGGCACAGTGCTTTGGACTTGACATCCACTCAGGCTTTTCTAAGCACTCCCTACTACCCAAGGCTAACTTTTTCTCGGTGTTCTTCTTTCCTTCCATTCCTTGTCCACAATATGCGCCAACCTTTGCATGAAGTGAGATCGCAACATACATGCTTCCTCCGAAACCACCTCTTGTTTACTTTGAGAGAACACTATTTCATCAACCCATTATGGATTTCTTGTTCAAACACCTAAATATTTGTATCAAAAGTGGTATGGCGGTGTAACTTGGTAAAGGTACTTGGTCAACAACCTCGATACCAGTGCGTGCCGAGCAGCGTCACCATGTGGCAGCTGTTCCACAGGGGCCCTCGGTTTCATCGCGGCACCATAAGCTATTAACCAGGCAACTACTACCAACTTACATGCAATGAAGACGGTGAGGTCCTAGACCATAGAATCAGAGGAGTATTGCAAGAGAAGATTCAAACAACAAGGGTTTCTTTGGCAACAAGGGACAAGGACTTCAAATCCAACAATAGATTTGATTTAAAGAGATTTAAGTGTTCTGCTAGGACATCCACAATTAGTTAATACAGTGTCCTATGTTATCCAATCACGGTTGGTCTGCTCGTATCTGAATGGTAATTTCTCTTGTAACCCACTTGACATCACCCTTGAAAACCCTAAGCACGTCTAACGAGACCTAAGGTAGATGGACGTAATAACACAACGAAATAAATAAAATGTATATTTTGAACGTCCTTATGCTAGTACAACATACATGCACTTACTCTCCTATTCTCGACATATTGTTCACCTTTCCTACGATCGGACTACCTCAACAACTATGGATGAAATACAATGAAAAGATTACAATATCGGTGGACAGCGACGAAAGACACTACTAACTACAGGTACATCATCCCAAGGAAACTAATCTATTTTGGACCACGTATCTTTATTCTTAGGCTCGGCGGATTCTTCTACCGCCCTAGCTATGGATCTGCCTCCTCTCTTGGCAATGGCTGAGTGAGAGGAATCAATGGTTCTACTTCTGACACTTCCGAGGGTGGAGGTGTTGGTGGTACTACAACATTGGTTCTCCTCTTTCTGGTGGGTGGACAGGGATCCTGCTGTTCAGCAGCCAACGTCCTCTGCTTGGCCCCGGTGATAAGGTAGGCCTCTCCCAACTGATGGCCATGTTGATCTTCAGCCTCCTTTAGAGCTTCCGACATGGTAGTCTCCCGACTCTCAGCGACTGCCACACTGGCATGCGCTTCGGCAAGCTACACCTAGAGCATCCTGGAGAAGATCTTGGCTTCCTTGGCTTGCCGAAGGCACTTCCTCAACTCTGAGGCTTGCCGGTCATACTGCTCATCTAGAGCAAGCAGGTACGTGGTCAAGTGCACCATGGTAGGACTATCTTCTTGCGCATCCCACCCTTGCAAAGCCTCCATGCGAGCCCTCTATGCCCATCGATTCTTTTCCAAAGGTGGAAAGAACCTTATGGGGGTACGAGCAATGGGCTCTTCATGGATCTAGCAAAGGTACTGCAAGGCTTTGCGGGCCACAACCTGGTAGGTGTCGATGAAGTGAAACCCGGTTACAGTCACATTCTAGGCTTTAGTGATATTGGGGAACTCTTCACTCTTCCTAATGTAGGCGGTAACTTCACACCGCTCAATGCCATGCTTTTCATACTCACGGCCCTCATACTCAGGACGATCTTTGACTCTGAGCTTTTGTAGGGTGGCATGCAGGATCTTGGGAAAACCCTCAGTGTTCAGGCAGTAACTACTAACTCAAGCTCCTGCCATCGCTGGCGGTGGTTGCAAGGAAGGACTGACCGAAAAGCTGGGTCAAAAGGAAAAGCTAGGTGAGCTAAAGTGCACTGGGTGGTGGTACCAATAGCTAAGCCAGACCATGCTTATAAAGGCAGAGGGGTCAGTAGTCCTGGCGTGGTCCACCAAGGTTCCAGCACGAGATCACTATAAATGAATCCACCAAATTTTTCACGCGTTCGAGGCGAGCGATGTCCAAGGCCATTAATGACTAATACGACTGTAAGACAAGGTTCCAACAAGAGCCCAGAAAAGAGTACGAGGAGAGGTGGGTGACGGCAGGCGTGAACCACAGGCGATGCGAAGCACAAAGCCACAACTGAACATTAACTCTAGATCAGGAACGAGTTAGTCGTGCACCATACGACACGCGTGACACCTATGGATGGCGTATATACAAGCAATACGGGCACTACAATGCACAAACAGGATATGTATGAATGCACATCCTATATGTCCTTCTACTGTTGCCAACATATAGGGCAACCGTTCTTAGATTTTTGGCATACCGATCTCTCCCTGTAGCTAGTCGATACTATCAGACTATGCTCGGGGTCAGTGTACCTGTAGAGAACTTGATTAAGCCTACCTAAGTCAGCAGAGTGCCATCTATCCTGTATACATAACCTATATAACTTCGCATGCAACGTCATAACTTTTTGAAAAGAATTTATTGTCAAGTTTTAGTTTAGAAATAGGTTTCAAAGCTTTATTTCCTCATTTATGCCAATGGTGCTGCTGGTAATGTAGGACACACGAGCGATGCAAGGAAGGCAGCAGATCTTTGGCCATAGTCCACAGCGATCGCCCTAATGTTTACCATGGTGAGGTGGACACGGAGGTGCTAAGGGATGATGGGACGCTACACGGCTGGGAAGTTGAACCTGCACTGGCTAGGGAGCCATATTAATGGCAACTAACCCCAACCACCGACCACCTCGGGAGCAACGTGCACGCAACCCAAGCCATCTCTTAGATGCATGGATGAATGTGTAAGTACAAATATTCCTATATGGTCGGTGAATTATTTTTATCTGATGGTAAGGGTGAGAGGCATTAAATGTGTCCACCTGCCCGACTTGTTTTTATGTGATGGTAGCATGGAGGGGAGGCATTAAATGTGTACACCTGCTTTCGACCCACCCGGCGTAGGTGAAAATGTCTAATGCTTTTAAATTTACTGAGTGAATTTCTAGATAACTTAGCGAGGCACTCGTCATCTTGTTTTATATACTCTGCACGTTCAGTCTATTGCACTCCTCGTATAAATTCTCCGGGGACCACCATTTATTGCTTTATCTTTACCATGCTTTTTTGGTTGGTCTTTACCGTGCTTTTAGTGGGCTATGAAACTTTATTCGTGGACAAATTTGAGTGTTAACACTTAAGTACTCTCTCTGTCCTAAAATGAATATAATTCTCACTTTTCAATATGTCAGATAATTTTAAATTTAATCAATGAGATAGAGGGTGTGGTTTTAAAGACGTGGCTAGAGATAGCGGGATGTGAACCTTAGGAATTGCCTTCTACTTTGTCAGGACCATACAAAATCTTACCGACACAGTTTACGCTTCCAAGGCATTGAAAAAATTAGTTCAAATTTGGTCACCTCTATTCTTTTTAGGTTCATACTTCGCCACTTGGGGCCGGGGAGGAGCTGTGCCAACGGTGCTCAGCTTCTCACCATTAATGGTGTCGTTGTGGCGCCATGGCTGCATAGGACGATGTGATGACGCTGTAGGTGGGCGGTGCGGTGTGTAGCGGGGGGGGGGGAGGGAGGGTGGATGCTCGGCATGCATGGCCGATGGCTCGTAGTGTGATGGTCGGCATGTATGCGAGTACGAACCGCGTGCATGCTGTTGAGGCCTTTGCTTGTGCCTGCGTGCTAACTTTGCATGGTGCATGCAAATGGACGACGGCTAGTTAGCGTGGTTAAAGGTAACAAGGTGTTGTTGGTGCATGCGTGGTAAATATGGTGGTTGTCTGCGTGCGTGCTTGCCTTGCCCTATTTGCTGCGCATATACGGTTGTGTTGCTCGTGCTGTTGCCATGCATGGAGAAGGGAGAGGGAGGGAAGGTGGGAGGTGGGACCTGCTGTCGTGGCGGCATGCGAGCTGCCACAGTCGGCGAGGGGCGTCCGAGCGCTGGTGAGCTGCGGCGGCGATGGTGGTGGGGTCGGCGCACGCGCCGTTGTCGGGCATCAGGCAACGAAGGACCAAGTCATCAAAACTATTTTATTTCTTACTCATGTGTCTGTAATTCGACCATCTTAACCATATCAATGTTCCATTGAAGCATAACCAGCAGACACATTATATATGTCCGGTGGTTGCCTGCTTTTATGTTGTGAGCAGGCTACTGTTTATTTAGTCGTGGAATTGAAACACCATCGAAAACATAATCTAAGAGCAATCACAATGTTGCATAAAAGTAGTCCATAGGCATTAGAATAGTCTACCAGCTAGCTAAAACATTGTAGACTTTGTATGTATCAGTATGTCTTTGGTTACATGACACACGGCAGATAAGTTAATGCACTTATAGAATGTCCCTAGGTACATGTTAATTTTTGAGAGTACTGCCACTAGGTGCCAGTGGGTGTGCTAGTCCTTATCGCCATAGGCAAGTGTGCTTCCCTTGAATATCAACGGATGCAAACACCTAATACAAGCATGCAAGCACACTTCCTAATTTGACTCTGCTGAACATCTGCAGTGTGCAGTCAAGTATTCTTGAAAACTGATAAGTTAGAGAACAGTCACTGTTACTTATCTCCAATCTGCTAACATAATGGATTTTAGCTCTTTAGGTATTCCCTCATGAGTCCATTGTTGATCAATCATCATGACCATCTAAGATAAAGCCTGAGACGACAAACAAAAGGGAGCACCAGAAAAACTGACATTCTATGCAGAAAAAAATTTAGTTATACATTACACTATCCCTTCAAAAAAGTTGTCAATCCTTAAGGAACTGTTTAGGACGTTGCAGAAACTTATCTATTGAAGCAACCAAATACTACAAACTGATAGAAATTCCACTGCCAAACAAATGCGAACCAAACTATGAAATCACTAAATCAGACAAAGGGAACATGAAACAGATGACCAAGGGATTACCTAGGTACTTGTCTAGATCTTTTTTTTCTTCCTTTCCATAGGAGTCAGTCCAACCTCACTGTGGCAGCAGATTCATTATTGGGTTACCCTTGTCAGCTATCACTTTGACCTACATGTGCATGTAGATTATATAAAATGTAGCAGGTGTAGGCAAACTGAACACAATTCTAAGTTGCAAAATAGTATCAGTAAACTAAAGGTAACAACAAGACATGACCGTATGAATGTCTTTTGTTGTGACTGTGAGCACACTCGAGTTAATGTTAGGTTGGACCGGATAATGGCAACGTCGATGGTTTGTGAACTAAAAAATATGATAGGATCTGTTCAAAATCAATTTGAAGTGGGGCAGTTTCAAGATTTTGCAATGCCTTATGTCTCCGAGGTAGCAGATGGTCACTAAATTGCAAAAACAATAATTTCATCAGGCCTAGCATATCATGTAACAATATAGTCACTGAGTTTAAGAATGACGTGAGACTGAATTTTCGGAAGCTAGGCATTAGTACACTAACGTTTTGCAATAAGAAAATGTTAGCATCTTTTTGTTAGTATAAGAATCATTTTTTTCTAAGAGTAACACAACTGTCAGGTTGCGCCAAAAAAGGTTTTATCATTGCTGTGGGTGCCCAGCAGTTACCAAATGAGATGAAAGTAACTGAAAATGCTACATCAGTTACAACAACAATCATGTCCTAGGTAGGCTATAAACAGTGTTTGAGGTACCTTGATCCTATCACAATTAGTCACAGCATGGTAGTACCCTGCATGTCATCTGAAAGCTTTTACAAAAAAGAGGAATTTCCTCCCTTAGTCATATAGCCTGCTTAGTCTAAAGAGGGTAACCAAGTTACTATTTTGTCAAAGAGCCATCAACCATGCATTTATGTGTAGTTTGGTCTTGGTAGAGGGAACTGCAAAAGGAGAAAATAAGTTGTTGATTGAAACAATAGAGATGGCAGAGAAGAAAACATGTTATAACAGGTTAACGGGAGGGATACCAAACTGAAAATCAGAAGGCATTTATTTTGACCTCTGTTTATATCACTCTGCTCTTTAGTGTGCATGGTACATTAAAACTACCAAACTAAGACCTTGCAAAGAAAGGAATAAGATCCTAAGAAAAGGGTTTAGAGTATCTCCCTAGCATATGAAAAAAAAGCTCTGCCGACTAGGCGATTACTGTCCGAAGTACCGGGCGCCTGCTGTATCAACCATCAGCCTGTTCGCTCGCTCGTATACGATCGTGGATTATAAGCTGGAACAATATTTTTCTCTCATACCAAACCAGCTAGCAGTAAATAATCCACGATCATTTACGACGAAACGAATAGGCTACATGTCTGATCAAAACTCAAAAGTTGATTGGGCCTGCAGCCTGCAGTCTGCAGAGAAGGCCGGTTCGTCTAAAGGCTTTCCTTTGATATAACGTGGCTTGGGCCAAAGGCCTGACTCTGGAATTCTTTCATATCATGATGAATTCTTCCATGCATTTAGATTTAGACTCAACATATCGCAGCGACTCGGTCCATAAAATCAGGCGATAGTATTTTTAGGGTGGGCTTGTCCTCTTGGACACAAGTTTTCGTCCCTACACAGTGTACTTGCATTTATTAGGCTTACGGTACGGACATCACTACAGATTCGGTGGTAGTACCTTTCAGGCCGCAACATGACACTGCAGGAGCAAACAGGCAGGAGATCACAATCACTGGAACTGGACCATGCATACAGGGGGAGAGGTGATAGCGATGATGATACGATGGAGACTTATAAATAGTCCACTGCACATACATACGTTCCGAGTTCCAACAATACGCAGTACTGCGATACAAATGGACGCAGCCACAACGACAATGCATAGACGTCTTTATCAAAACTCTGCTGCATTATGCATGGAATGGAAGTACAGTCGCAACCATCAGCAAGACGGACAGCAACGGCCATGTATCCCGATCCCGACAGGCGACAGGATCCCCGTCGATCCGATTCGATGGACGAGGAATAAGGGTCGTCACCGCATCCATCTCAATCCGCCGAGGCAACGACGAGCTGAGCACCTTGCGAACCTGAGCTGCAGCTGCCTGGGCTAGCAATAACAATAAAATGTAGGAGTAAAATCCTACATTTTATTGTTTTGTATTTATTGCTTTGCTTTTGTCGTCCTGGGCAGAGCTTTCGGAACCACTGTTAAGCTGTGATCAGTTGTAATCTGTTGGTCAAGTTGTGATGTAAAAGAATGATTAGCTGTATTGTTTTGCTGCGGTAGCCACGTCGCCTATAGTAACGTACTGTATAAAAGAATGATTTGCTGGAAATACAGAACATAACAATCAGCTAAGATATGTTTAGTTCTATCTAACCATAATCATAGTCCATCTACATTGACGATGAGTGAACCTTGCATCAGCATTACCCGTTTAATAATCATCATGATTACGGGCGGGCGAGAGCAGGAAGCAGAGCAAGCATAATGGACCGGATTCTTTTCTCAGGTCAGCCATAGACTGGCCACGCAGACATGCCGGGTCCACGGCAGATAGACATGCTTAATATAATCTCGCCACTAAAATATATCACGTTCGCTTGGCTGATAAGTCATAACTGAAAATACTAATTTATTGTGAAAAAAAATATTACTTATTAGTTAAAAAAATATAAATTATAACCCAAACGAACCGGAGAATAATCAGATTCTCGGATCTCGCACGGCCGGCCATCCTCTTCACCTTTATCCAGCATAGGAGTAGCATGTATGTGGTTGCTTTTGTCTAGTTGCCTGTTCGTCAGGGTCCCCAATCCCACCCATAGGTTGCAAAAGTGAGCTATTGTTTCTTTCCAAATCCTTCTATTTCTATGTATTGCAACAAAATAGGCAAATCCAAGAAGGTGGCAGTAAAATAAAGCATTACTGATGGTTACATCAATGAGGAGCATATAATTAATTAATTTGTTTACGAGTACTGAACATATGGTCGTGGCAAACTTACGGTTCTCATCATTTTTTGTTCGCGTTATGAATGTAAATTTACAGTGCAGTCCATGCTTTCTCGCATTTGTTTTTTCGCGACCGTGCCTCAGCACGCATTCCTTTCTCGCATTTGTAGTTTTCGTCCTTCAGAGATTCATATGCTTCCAGCTTTCCAAGGCTTAGGACAGCTGGTTGGCTAAGGATGGGCTATTCTCAAGATAGCTTTAGACCTATTAATCTAGTCAGTCAGTCCAAATTAACTTTCAGCAGCATGTTTGTGAACGTCTGGACTTCAGCTCCCAGACGTCTCTCTTCGAATTTTCCATTCAACTCTGTCTCTGATACCAACAAACGAGCTTACGATCGTTGATATAGTTTAAGCAGCTACAGATTAATTAGCTGCTGTACTTTAAGGGCCGTTCGTTTCGCTGAAAAAATAAGTCGAAACACTGTTCCGGCTGATTTGTTGTGAGAGAAAAACACTGTTTCCGTTGAAAAAATAAGCTAAAAATACGGATTATAAGACAAGCGAACATGGCCTAAAAGTGTATGAGATATATATAGTCTAACGTCACACTTTAGTTAGAATTATTAATTCCATCTCTATCTCAGAGATCAGGATTGAACCAAGCTACAAACAGTCAAATTAGATCTTTTGATCCCTAAAAAAAATAGATCTTTTGAGACCAGCTTATTATCTGGATAAAATTAAGCAAATCATTTGGTTATTTGGCAACTTGGCATTCATACGAATGGCCTTTTTTACTGAAACATGTGGTGGTGGCAGCACATGTGCACGATTTGCTTTTGAGCACAGTTCTCGGCCCCGTTCGTTTCGCTGAAAAAACAAGCCGAAACACTATTCCTGCTGATTTGTTGTGAGAGAAAAATACTGTTTCGGGTAAAAAAACAAGCTGAAAAAGACGGATTATAAGAGAAACGAACAGGGCCAATTTGTTGTTTATTTGTTAGCCGCAGCCAAAAAGAATGGTTCCCTATTTCGTTCAGGTACTCAGAAATCTGTAAATACACATTAATTTGTCAAAGCCAGAGTGGAAGTATCCATTTAGTATAACCTTAATGGCATCCATAAAACAATTGCATAATCAGAGATTCAGATTGGAAACAAGAACACAAGGGATAGCAGCATGACAGCATGTAACCAGTGAAGCTAAATCATACTAGAATCCAACTGTGCACTGTCCAGAACACTGAAGTGGCAGCAAACACCATAGGCTTCATTTCATTCAACACTTGGGAAACTATGTTGGCCCTGTTCGCTTGGCTTATAAGCCGTACTTTTTTAACCAACAAACAATATTTTTCTCTCACAACAAATTAGCAAACAGTACTTTCAGTCATGGCTTATCAGCCAAACGAACAGGGCAGTTATTCAAATTCAATCCATAAAATAAGTGTTGGGTAATACTAAATAACATAACACAGATGGCACTGGGTAAGGAAATGAAAAGGCACAGCCCTACCGGCGGCATGTCATGGATTCTTGGAAAACAGAGTACAACTGTCTCTGATACCAACAAACGAGCTTAGGATCGTTGATATAGTTTAAGCAGCTTCAGATTAATTAGCTGCTGTACTTTAAAAGTGTATGAGATATATATAAGTCTAACGTCACACTTTAGTCAGAATTATTAATTCCATCTCTATCTCAGAGATCAGGATTGAACCAAGCTACAAACAGTCAAATTAGATCTTTTGATCCCTAAAAAAAATAGATCTTTTGAGACCAGCTTATTATCTGGATAAAATTAAGCAAATCATTTGGTTATTTGGCAACTTGGCATGCATACGAATGGCCTTTTTTACTGTAACAGGTGGTGGTGGCGGCACATGTGCACGATTTGCTTTTGAGCACGGTTCTCGTGTTTGGATATGTATATAGCGAAGCACTCCACGTGGCTACACGTGATGTGTTTTGAGTATCATTAGTTGTGACCTCAGCTCCTTGCCGGTAAAGTTTACGTATCTATAATCCATAAATCGATCTCCTCATATATAGTTCATACCCACTAACTCTAAAGCTGAGCTTTTATAAAGCCACGTCATCAGAAATAACATACTTTTCTCCCACCACACATTGCTCGACAGTGACCGCAACACCCACGTCACATTGACCAAAAGTAACAGCGACACCTACCATTGCTGGGTGTCCGAAGGAACCATACATGCGTGGCTTGCCTTTTTATCTTCCGTGAATGATCGTCTGTTCGCTGGTTGGTTTCTAGGCTAATAAGTTTGATTGGTGCTAGTTTGTTGTGAAAATAAAATATTGTTAGCTGGCTGATAAGACCTAGCTAAAACCAACAAGCGAACATGGTGAATCTATAATCTATAATCTCTATATAGTTCATAGCCACTGACTCTAAAGTTGAGCTCTCATACAACCATGCGTCATCAGAAATAAAATACTTTTCTCCTACCACACATTGGTCGGCAGTAACGACAACGCCCACCACACAATGATAAGATGTAACAGTAACACTCACTAGTAACTCGGGTCCATCCATCACATATTCTTTTGTTTGGACTACAATTAGGCATTAGATAAGTCCATGTTTCATAATATATTTATGTTTGATATACAACTCTTTTTGTTATTTCTTTTCATGCTTAAGTAAAAAAAACTACTTTTATATTTTAGGGAGAAAAATTAGATGACCGTGATAGTTGAGGTTATAAATAGACCTTTTGCTTTCAAAGG
>NW_027097776.1:0-60000 GCF_019320115.1 Miscanthus floridulus | reverse complement strand
GCTTCATGTTAGAAATGGTATCGACATTTGTTAAAAAAAATAGAAAAACAACTAAATTAGTCCCTCTAAGTTTCACCTATTCTAGATAACCCCAAAACTAACATTTGGTTCAATTTATTCCCTCCAACTATTTAAGTTGGTCTAATTTACACCTTAAAAGTTTTTTATTTCTCTATATACAGATCGTATTTTAGTTTCAAATTTTGTGAGGTGATAAATGACATCATATTTTGAGTTAGAAAAAATAGAATTTTTCATCATTATGTTTTGTACGATATTGTATATCTAATGTTAATTTATTATTACATATCCTAAGCTATCAAAATAGTGACAAAAATTAAGATATATTCCTCTAACCTAACTTATGATGTACCTTATCACGTCACAAAACTTGATATTAAAACTTAACTTATACGTGGAGAAATAAAATAACAAACTCTATTTTTTCCCGACCGAGAAACCTTCCCATTCCCATTACTTTTATAACGGAAATACAGAGTTTGAGGGATAACAGAAAGAAAGCAGGAAGACCATAGTTCTACACACCGACATGACTAAAGGACTACTAAAGGCTCTGGCTCAGAGCTAAGGGTAACCAGCAACAGAGAGAACCTACGACCACCAGCGAATAACAGAACATCACCCTTACAAGTTTGTGCCAAAAGCTGGCTTTAACACAGCAACCAAACAGATAACGAGACACAAAGTCCAAAAGGCAGTGAAGTTGGTTTTCCATCTCCATGAAGTGACATTCAATCTGAAGGAGCCTCCTAGCTAGGCTGGAGCATCGTCTTGTTCATCCGGATCTCCGCCGAGAAGTCGTCCTGCAGCTTCTTGATCTTCCCTCTGGCGCTTCAAGATCTTTTTTGCCACGCGCAGCATCGTGTTGATCCCTTCAATCAACTGCTCTCTGTCCGGCGCAGCATAGAGACCTGACCAGTATTTCATAAGCGCACATATATGACAGATAATGTCCAAGGGACTTTTGATGATAATTTTATCGAAACAAGCTTTATTGCAGGATTTCCAAATGGCTGAAACAAATAGCTGAAACTCCTAAACATGATACTTCCTACCAAAAGGCAACCATCTGTTACACCACACTCCAGCTTTGTTCCATTCCTAGGATGGTATCAGCTCCAAAACACTTAGCCACGATTGCCCAAATTGATTTTGCTACATGGCATTGAAAGAAAAGATGTGAAATATTTTCAAAGTCATCACAGAAGTACAAGCAGGGTCTCCTTGCCAGTTTCGTTTAAGAAGATTGTCTTTTGTCAATATAGCATCATTCATTAGCAGCCACATAAAAAGTTTGATCTTGCTAGAATCTTTCCTTTCCAAAGCATTTTATGACAAGTCCTAGCATCACTTCTTGTTAAAGCATTGTACTTTGATTTTACAGAAAATTTATTGTTCTTTTCTAAAGACCACAACACCGTATCATAATCATTACCAAGGTGAAAGGCTAAAACATCAGACCAAATTTGCTCCCATTGCAATCTAAGATATCTAGGTAACCGTCTTCGAAAGGTGATTACAATATCACCGTTCCTAACCTGATCAACCATGACATCCTTAAAGTCACATAGAGCAAAAAGAACAGGTGCAATTTCACATAAAGGCTGCTGGTATAACCAATTGTCTTTCCAGAATCGTGTATGACAGCCATTCTTAATGCCGATGTCCCTGCCTAGAAGATAAACCTCCCTAACTTTGAGTAAATCACTCCAGATAGGAGAGTCATTCAGTTTATGTGAAACAATGTGAATTGAATTGTTTCTCAAATATTTATATCTAACTATCTCTTGCCACAGCCCATCTTCATTCTCCAACTTCCACCACCACTAATAAAGTAGACTAACATTCATTTTCCTTAAATTCTTGATCCCCAAACCACCTTTTTCCTTACTTTTACATATTTTTCCCACTTGGGCAAATGATATTTCTTTTTTTTTCCCCTCCGTGACAAAAAAAGGACCTCCTATTTTTGTCCATTTTGCTCACAATGGTTTATGCAGCAGGTAAACAGACACGTGGTCTATTGGAGAGTTATTAAGGCTAGAACTGATCAGTGTAGACCTACCAATAGGCATACAACTTCCCTTCCAAACATCTAATATTTTGTGACTTTTATCAACAAGTGGCAACCAGTCATATACATGTAAACGACTTGGACTTACTGGAACTCCTAAGTATTTGATAGGAAAGAGCCCAACTTGACAATTGAATAGATGAGCATAAATCTGTATAACAAATTCTATTAAGGGATAAACCAGATCAATACAAAATAGTTAGAGGAAGTAAACTGAACTTGTAAGGAAAATGGACCCTAGGCCCAATTACTTTGGATTTTGGTGTTTGATGACCAACACAATCAAATTGGACTAATAAATTTGCAAGTGATTGTTTTGTAGTTCAATAGGATGCAAGACGTGACTTGGACGAAGGCAACGTGATGATCCGATGATCAACACCATAGGCAATACCTTAGAAGCACAAGAGAAGACCCAAGTGTCGGTGTTTCGGACCGGAGGGTCCTCAACCAACTAGTAAATTTGTACTGCGTGTTCCCGATCCCGGATGGTGATGCAAAGAGACACAAGGCTTATACTGGTTCAGGCAATCGGTGCCCTACGTCCAGTCTGAGAGATCGATCTTGTATTCCTTACACCGAAGTGCTTGTAGTAGGGGGTTACAAGCTGGGTGAGAGAGGGAGCTAGTCCCAGGTCTCGGCGTGGAGCAGTGCGGGCTGCTTGAGACGTTGCTCTCAGATAGCGGGGGAAGCGTGCGGGTTACAGAGTGTTGCTTATGCGCATGTGTGTTCGTCCCCTAGAAACGGCCCAGGTCCTTTCCTTTTATAGTTGAAGGGGGGACAAGGGTAATACGTGTGCTAACTACACGGCGTCGTGCGAACGGAGGCGGCGTGTCCAAGCCCTGTAGCCTGTTCCTGTGGCGGTGTGGCCGACGGAGTGGTCCGTCCTTGAAGTACTGGGGCGACGCGCTGGTCATATCCGATCCTGTGCGTCATGGGAGCTCTAGGGCTACCTCGAAGTGGGCGTGGCGGTCGGCGTGCAGGTCACTGTAGGTTGACTATGCGCGAAGCCGAGACTCGGTTGGTGCCTAGGCCGAACCATCGTGGGGGTCTCGGCAGACGTGAATCTCGAGGTAGCCGAGGCCCCGACGTAGAGTGCCGAGGCTCGGAGGGAACGGTTGATCTTGTGCACTGATTCTGAGGCTATGATGACCCAGACTAGACTCCCCATGCCGTGTTGTCTTCGGGGTGGGGGTTACGGGGCACAGTGTAGTGCAGGCGCTGATCGTGGGCACAGCACCAGACCACAGTGGCCGGTAATTCCCGCCACGCCTTGTCCTAGCCGGTATGGCGTTGATGCGACTCCTTGTCCCATAGGCCACTCCGTGGTGTCGAGCCGTCGTCCAGCTGAGATTGCGGGAGTGGTTGACGCATTAATGGGACGTGACGCACTGTTGGGAAGACTGGTCGAGGCGGGAGCGACGGGTTATTACCAAGCCGACCTCGAGCGATGCGGAGAATCGTTGTCTCGTTCGAGGCTGTACGCACAGGGCCTCGGGCGAGACGGAGATTGGGTTCCTTATCGAGGCCTCACGCGAGAGGCCTCGCGTGAGGCGGAGATTCGTTAGGGCATCGAGACCTCCCGTGTGAGGCCTAAGGCGAGGCGGAGAGCCGGTGGGCTCGGACGGGGCCGGTGGTTAACAATGGCTTACCTTCTGGCTTTGTTGTTGATGAGGTTTAAGTGACTCTTTTGGTGCATGCTCGGGGTACCCCGTTTTATGGTACCCGACAGTAGCCCCCGAGCCTTAGGGGGAGTGTAAGCACTCTCCCTGAGGGTTTGTCGAGACTTGGCTTGCAGCTGCTCCTATAGGGATTGTGTTTTGTTTTTTGGGGTTTCGGTGGGTGCGCGTGAGCGCACCCGCCGGGTGTAGCCCCCGAGGCCCTGGAGGAGTGGATTTACTCCTCCAGGGGCTTTTTCCCTATTGAGTGAGAAGTTTTTATCGTATTTGCCAAGCCCACAAGTGTGAGTTCGGGTCGCGGAGTTTCAGCAAGGTTGTAGGAAGAGCCCCCGAGCCTCTGCACGGAGCAAGAGGGCGATCAGTGGTTCCTCTGACTTTTTGTGTGACCCTCATGCTTCCTTTTCGCTTAGAAGGGGGGGGGGAATATGCCAGGCTACCCTCGGTGGGTGCGAGCGGTGACATCTCCAGTGAGCTGTTATCGGGTAAGTCCGAGTGGAGGCCCGCGCCCCGTTCGCTAGGGGTCGGCTAGTGGTCTAGAGACGCCCTCCAAGAATACCAGAGGGTTTCTCTAGTGGGTGTCGGGGCCGTTCGTTGGGTCCCGATGGCTCGGTGCCTCCCTACGGTGGGATCCCATTCAGAGACCTCCCTGTTGGTCTCGGACACGACTTAGGACATCCCGAGCGATCATTTGCTCGGGCCTTGGCCATATGTGGGCTGGCCCATAGTCATTCCTGACTCTGTTACCCTGGGGCGGCTGTCAAAACCCTAGGGGGCCCAGCCTTCGAACCCCTAGATCGTAACGGGCTCGATGCCCTTTATCGCGTTTGTAACGAAACTTCTAGCGCGGGCTTAGGTCGCTTGTCTTTGTCTTGGGCATAGGAGGAGCCCCCGAGCCTCCGCACGGAGCGAGAGGGCGGTCAGGGGTCCCCCTGACTTTTTTGTTCGACCCTCACACATCCTTTTTGTTCGGACAGAGGGGTCGTTTGCCGAGCCCATTCGGGTGCGAGCCTAGGTCGCTGGGTCTCGGCAAGGTTGCAGGAAGAGCCCCCTAGCCTCTGCATGGAGTGAGAGGGCCATCGGGAGTTCCCCTGGCTTTTTGTACGCCCCTTGCGCGTGAGGGTTTGTTTGCTGAGCCCCCCTCGGGTGCGAGCCTGGGTCGCGGGGTCTTGGCATATTTGCAGGAAGAGCTCTCTAGCCTCTGCATGGAGCGAGAGGGCCGTCAGGAGTTCCCCTTACTTTTTGAATCGACCCTCAGGCATCCTTTTCGTTCGGAAGGAGGGGTTGTTTTGCCGAGCCCCCTCATGCGCGAGCCTGGGTCGCTGGATCTCGGCAAGATTGCAGGAGGAGCCCCCTAGCCTCTACACAGAGCAAGAGGGCCGTCAGGGGTTCCCCTAGCTTTTTGTACGACCCTCACGCTTCCTTTTCGTTCAAAAGGAGGGGTGGAATATGCCAAGCTACCCTCGATGGGCGTGAGCGGTGGCATTTTCGGTGAGCTGTTATCGGATGAGTCTGAGTGGAGGCCCGTGCCCCATTCACTAGGGGTCGGCTAGTGGTCCAGAGACGCACTCCAAGAGTACCAGAGGGTTTCTCTAGTGGGTGCTGAGGCCATTTCCTTTGCGCTCAACCCCATTCCATTTCCTGTGGCGCAGAGTCAGAGGCGGAGGTTACCCGGGTAGCCGAGGCTTCCGTCATGGTGTAGGCGGTGCTCGAGACCGAGATCGGGGAGCATGAGGCGCTAAAGAGTGCCGCCCGTACCGCCTGCGAGGCCTTGGAGATCGAGGGGGTTCAATCAGGTAGCTCCCTTGGGAGCCGTCTGATTGCATTGAGCGGTCAAGTGTGCGAGCGGCTCCGAGGAGCGCTGCATACGGGCGTCAAGTGCGCGCTAGCCGTCATCACCTCGCACTACATAGGCATTGACCTCCAAGCCATCAGCGATGGCTACGTCCTGCCCGATGATGACGAGGAGGCCAACGAGGCAGTTGTGAAGCTGATGGAGGCAGCGGAGGGCCCCAGTACGGCGTTGGCCAAGCTGTTCGAAGAGGAGGTGGTCGCTCCTCCACCATCTACCGATGCTGGAGGCCCTGAGC
This sequence comes from Miscanthus floridulus, assembly GCF_019320115.1. Taxonomy (NCBI): domain Eukaryota; kingdom Viridiplantae; phylum Streptophyta; class Magnoliopsida; order Poales; family Poaceae; genus Miscanthus; species Miscanthus floridulus. The sequence continues at coordinate 54,139 of NW_027097776.1, read as the reverse complement.
CATGACCTGGGCCTAAGAGGCCATGTAAATAGAGTAGGGATTAACTTTGTATCGTAACGCTTGTGGCCGTCGAGACCTTTTTTTTAAAGTACTCATATTTCTTAATCGTTTGTCTTGTATTTCTGAGCCTCTGCCCTCTTGTTGTCTCTGATCAGATTTCTTCACAAAAAACTTCCTTGGAGCCTAAGCCGTCCCTTGGGCGAAAGGTGGTGAGGGAGCACCATAGCCCGGAGGATTAGGCCGTCTCACGACTCTACCGGCCTTCCGACCCTGAGATGGGCTTTCGGTCCTTGGGTTTTTTGCAACCGATTCGTCAGAGCGTGCTAAAGGGTTTGGCATAGGAATTTTTTCGAAAAACGACTAAAAAATGGTACGTGGGACTTAGGGGGGAATCCCCCATCTAGCCCCCAAGGGAGGCTCAGTTCTGCGAAGGCAGAGCCGAGTCTCCCTTACAGTGTTATCGTATTGCCGAGACCCATGATGGGCTCAGGGGGGTTTCTCAAAAAATTAGAACAACTAAAGAACACTTCTCACTTGTATTCTGAGAAACAATATATACAATGCTTGGAAATTTAAGGGTAAAAGTGATGTAGCTGTTCTATGTTCCAAGTGTTGGTGAAGATTTTGCCCCTCTCGTTGGCTAGCTTGTAGGTCCCAGGCTTCAACACTTGGGCGACGATGTATGGCCCTTCCCATGGTGGGGTCAGCTTGTGGCGGCCCTTGTTGCTCTATGTCAGCCTCAACACCAGGTTGCCTACCTTCAAGTCTCGGCTTCGAATGCACCGGGCTTGATAGCGCCGTAGGGCTTGCTGGTATTTGGTCGAGTGCAGCAGTGCGACGTCTCGAGCTTCCTCTAGTTGGTCGAGAGCGTCCTCGCGGGGTTGGCGATGAGGGTCTCGGCCTCCATGAGAGCCTCGGCACGACGCTTGGAGTCAGGTGCCTCGCCACCGAGTCGATCAAGGTTGGCGATGAGGGTCTCGGCCTCCACAAGAGCCTTGGCATACTCGATGCACTTGACGTCACAGTCGTATGCATGTTCGTACATGGACTCAATCGTGATGACGCCGTTGGGACCCGGCATCTTAAGCTTGAGGTAGGTGTAGTTGGGGACTGCCACGAACTTGGCGTAGCACGGCCGCCCTAGGATGGCGTGGTAGGTTCCCCTGAATTTGACCACCTCGAAGGTAAGGACCCTCCTTGCAGTAGTTGGAGGGGGTGCCGAAGCAAATGGGAAGGTCGATGCGTCTGAAGGGTCGCGTGCATTTCCCTAGCATGATGCCGTGGAAAGGTGCGGCGTCACCCTGGAGCCTCGACCGGTCGATCTCCAAGAGATCTAGGGTGCTGGCGTAGAGGATGTTGAGGCCACTGCCTCCGTCCATCAACACCTTAGTGAGCCGGGTGTTGCCCACGATCGGGTCAACGACGAGCGGGTACTCCTCGAGATTTGGGACATGGTTGGGGTGGTCATCTCGATCAAAGGTGATCGCCTCCCAAGACCAGTCAAGGTATCGAGGAGTGGCCACCTTGACCGAGAAGACCTCTCGGCATTCCCTCTTTCGCTGGCGCGCCGTAAGGCACGTCGAGGGTCCACCAAAGATCATGAAGGCATTGTGCACCTCGGGGAACCCATCGTCCTTGTCATCATCTCGGTCATCGGTGCCTTTCTGCTTGGCGTCATCCTTGGGGAGCCCGAGCCTGGCATAGTAACGCCACAACATGGAGCAATCCTCGAGGGCATGCTTTACCGGGCCCTGGTGGTAAGGGTAGGGTTTCTTAAGCATGTCGTTGAAAGGCCTGGGGCCCCTGGGGCCTCGAGGATTCTTGCGTTCTGCGGCCACGACCAGATCGGCCTTGAGGATGGCCTGCTTCCCCTGGTGACCCTTTTTCTTTCTCTTGGGGAGGTGGGGAACTGAGGCCTTGGGGGCCTCGTCCCTCCGCTTCCCCTTGGCGTCCTTCTTGGGGAAGATGGCCCCAACAGCCTCTTCACCCGAGGCAAAGTTGGTGGCGATGTTGAGGAGCACGGCAGCCGAGCGCGGCACGTTCTGGCCTAACTCTTGGACTAAGTCTCGGCAGGTGGTACCAGAGAGGAAAGCCTGGATGATTTCTGAGTCGTCGATGCTGGGCAACTCGGTGCACTGTTTAGAGAAGCACCGGATGAAGTCTCGAAGAGACTCATCCGGTTTCTGGCGATAGCTCTTAAGGTCCCAGGAGTTTCCAGGGCACACGTATGTGCCCTAGAAATTCCTGACAAAGATCCTAACCAAGTCATGCCAGTCATGGATCTATGAGGGAGGAAGGTGCTCGAGCCTGGCTCACGCTGAGTCTGACAAGAGCAAGGGGAGGTTGTGGATGATGAGCAGGTCATCGTCCGCACCACCTAGTTGATAAGCCAGACGGTAATCGGTAAGCTAGAGTTTAGGATTGGTTTTGCCACTATACTTCGTGAGGTTGGCTGGTTGTTGAAACCGGGTCGGGAAATGAGCAGCGCGGATGGCTCTGCTGAAGACCCAAGGGCTAGGCGGTTCAGGAGAAGGACTATAGTCCTCCTCACTATCATAACGGCCACCTCGGTGTGGATGGTAGCCTCGGGTGGCCCCTCATTGTCATGGCGTCGTCGCCTGCTGACCACCTCATGGTCTCCCTGCACCTCATGTTGGTTGCCGAGGCGGTCGAGCCACAAGGGGACCCCATGGGCTGTTGGCGCCCGAGTGGGCTCAAGACATATCAGGGCCTCCCTATTCTACCAAGGTAGTGCCATGGGAAGGTCCGAGGCGCCCCCGCGCCACTGAGAGGCAGAACTCTCGGCTTGCTACACCACAGCAGTTTCGAGGAGATCCCGAAGTTCATCGCGGACCCGTCGCCCCTCCGTGGTGGAGGGCGCGGGCATCGTGCGGACTAGCATCACCACAGCCGCGACGTTCTGGCTAGCACGATTGAAGATTGGGGGTTGCTCACTCCCTTTGTCATCGTTGATGCGGTGGTGCACGTCGTGGGCCCTCTGTCGGGCTCCTCTGCCCTCGCCACGTCCTCGCTGCTCCTGCTCAAGAGTGTCTCGAAGCTGCTATAGGAGGAGTCGGTCTTGTTCGACTTTGGCCTGGAGCTCATGGAGCTGTTCCAGGTCCGGGCGTTGAGGTCGTGCGGGGGGCGAGGTTCTCGTTCCGCGCTGCTGGCAAGACAACGCGTGGAGGTGTGGCGGTGCCTGCACCTAGGCAAAGCGGGGAACGGCTCCCTATCCCCTCGTCCTCCTCACCCATCCTTGGCATCTCAAGCCCGATGTGGAAGCACTCACGAGTGGGGTCGTAAGTACCCTTGTCGTCGGAGTCGGAGTAGCCGAAGCAGTAGTCGCTCGCGGCCAAGAAGTGGCACATGGTTTCATGATCGTGGAGATCAGAGAAATCCGCTTTGGCCCATGCCTCATCCTCCTCCGAGGAGTCAGCATGGGTGTGGGTCGACACGGTGGTGTCAAAGTCAAGGGCAAAACGCTGGCGGCGTCCTGAGGGATCCACGTGAGCAGAAGCATAGGCGTAAGCGTAGGAGGTGGCGGCATTTCTCAACCCGAAGGGGTATGGGGATGGCGCCATTGCCGGACCCTGCTCCGCCGGAGTTGGCTCCTTAGGACATGGCGGAGCGGAGCTTGATGACGGGGTGTCGCTGCACGCCGCCGGCGTTTCTCCCTTGTCCAAGCTCAGGCTAGACAAGTCCCTAACCAGGGACCCTATGCCAACAGCTAGGCGCGGGATACCAGTGGAGCGTGGCATGCCGCCCTAAGCTTGTGCATTGTCATCGTGGTCCTACTCGTGTTGCGCTCGGTGAGCGCGACAAGTGCGGCCGCCCGGGCGCCGCCTGCGCCTAGGCTGCCGATGCATGACGTCGTCGTTGGTCGGTGGGGCTCGGGGTGTGAGGAGCACCATGTCGTACTCATGCCCCAGAGACATGAACTCTAGACTCCCAAACCAGATCATCATGCCGAGACGTAGTGGTCATACGGGGTCCACCATCTGAGACTTGTGGGGATGACAGAACTGACACGCAGAGGCCCCTACCTGGCACGCCAACTGTCGGTGTTTTAGACCGGGGGGTCCTCAACCAACTAGTAAATTTGTACTGCGTGTTCCCGATCCCGGATGGTGATGCAAAGAGACACAAGGCTTATACTGGTTTAGGCAATCGGTGCCCTACGTCCAGTCTGAGAGATCGATCTTGTATTCCTTACACCGAAGTGCTTGTAGTAGGGGGTTACAAGCTGGGTGGGAGAGGGAGCTAGTCCTAGGTCTTGGCGTGGAGCGGTGCGGGTAGCTTGAGACATTTCTCTCAGGCAGTGGGGAAGCATGCGGGTTACAGAGTGTTGCTTGTGCGCGCGTGTGTTCGTCCCCTAGAAATAGCCCAGGTCCTTTCCTTTTATAGTTGAAGGGGGGACAAGGGTAATACGTGTGCTAACTACATGGCGTCATGCGAACGGAGGCAGCATGTCCGAGCCCTATAGCCTGTTCCTATGGCGGCATGGCCGATGGAGTGGTCCATCCTTGAAGTACTGGGGCGACGCGCTGGTCACATCCGATCCTATGCATCATGGGAGCTCCAGGGCTACCTCGAAGCGGGCGTGGCGATCGGCGTGCGCGTCACTGTAGGTTGACTATGCATGAAGCCAAGACTCGGTTGGTGCCTAGGCCAAACCATCGTGGGGGTCTCGGTAGACATGAATCTCAAGGTAGCCAAGGCCCCGACGTAGAGTGCTGAGGCTCGGAGGGAACGATTGATCTTGTGCGCTGATTCTGAGGCTATGATGACCCAGACTAGACTCCCCATGCTGCATTGTCTTCGGGGCGGGGGTTATGAGGCACAGTGTAGTGCAGGCGCTGATCATGGGTACAGCACTAGAACACAGTGGCTGGTAATTCCCACCGCGCCTTGTCCTAGCCGGTATGGCGTTGATGCAACTCCTTGTCCCGTCGGCCACTCTGTGGTGTCGAGCTGTCGTCCGGCTGAGATTGCGGGAGTGGTTGATGCATTAATGGGATGTGATGTGCTGTTGGGAAGACTGGTCGAGGCGGGTGCGATGAGTTATTGCCAAGCCGGCCTCGAGCGATGAGGAGAATCGCTGTCTCGTTCGAGGCTGTACGCATGGGGCCTCGGGCGAGACGGAGATTGGGTTCCTTGTCGAGGCCTCCCACGAGAGGCCTCGCGCGAGGCAGAGATTCGTCAGGGCATCGAGACCTCCCGTGCGAGGCCTAAGGCGAGGCAGAGAGTCGGTGGGCTTGGACGGGGCCGGTGGTTAACTAACAGCTTACCTTCTGGCTTTGTTGTTGATGGGGTTTAAGTGACTCTTTTGGTGCATGCTTGGGGTACCCCGTTTTATGGTACCCGACACCAAGATATCAAGCAAAGTCCAAGCATGAAGATAGAAACCAAGCCGTACGCAAGATCGCAAAGAAACGAGCTCACAGAAGTGACCGAACGCTGGACCTGACGCTGGAGGAAAGTGATCGGACGCTCCAATCAAGAGGCTCGGCAACAGGCATGACTGGACGCTGGATTGGATGCTGGCGGCAGATCAACTAGACGTAGGACAACAGAGTCCGGTCGAGTACAGAGAGGTTCCAAAGCGGCGAAAATGCGACCGGACACGTCCAGTGGCATGTGACCGAGCACTGGCAGCGTCCGATCAGTTATTCGCAGCTCCAACAGTTGGGACGACCAGACGTGTCCGGTCAGGACGTGATCAGCGTCCGGTCAGTAGCTGAAAAGCGGGATTTCGTCCCCAATGGCTACTTTCTCAGTGGGGCTTATAAATACAACCCCCAACCGGCCAAATGAGAGGTGTAGAGCTAAGGAAATATACCAAGGGTGTTGATACACCATTTTAGTGATCTCCACATGTATAGTGCTTAGTGTTTTATTAGGTGATTAGCGTAGGTGCTTTGCGAAGTGCTTAGGTTGATTAGACCACCACTTATGCGCTTGCTCTAGGTTTAGGCCTAGTGTTTAGTGAGGTTTGCATACCTCTTACCACTCGGTGCTTACACGCACCATTATTGTATATCAGAGGGGCTTCTAGTCTTGTGAGATCACACCAACCGCGTTTGTGGTGTGGCCACCACTGTGTACCGGAGGGAACAAGGCCCACGACGTTTCGGCCGGAAGCTTGATAGTGAAGACAGCGGGAGCATCTGAGAGAGGCTTGCCGAAAGGCACGTTGGAGACTCACTTGTGTGTGGAGAAGGCTCGAGGCTATCCACGAAGTTACCCGACCGAGCTTGGCCCTTGTGAGGGATTCCTTACGAGGGGCTCCAACGAGGACTAGGGGGAAGCTTGCGTGCTTCTCGATACCTCGGTAAAAATACCGGAGTCATTGACGGGAGTTTGCATATCTCTACCTTGCTCTTTAGCTTCCGCATTTACATTGATTGTATTACTCCTTTTGTGGTAGAGATAGCAACACACTAGCAAAACTATAGTTGCACATTTAGATAGTTTATCTTTTGCATAGGTTTTGCTAAGGTTAGAAAAAGAGGCCATAGTTTAGAATTAGAATTTTAAGTTGCCTAATTCACCCCCCCCCCCTCTTAGGCGTCACGGTCCCCTTCAATTGGTATCAGAGCTAGTTGGCTCAATTTGGACCTTTGGCTTAACCGTCGTTGAGCCGACGCTATTTAAAGTGATTGTGATGGATACCTCTAGGCCTCTGCACTTTGATGGCACTAACTTACCTTACTATAAGGCTAGAATGGCTTGCCATCTTGAGACAGTTGATTTGGGTGTATGGAGAGTCACTCGTGATAGGATGAAACCCATAAAGAATCCTAAAAAACCCACAAAGAGTGATGAAAAAGAAATGCATTTCAATGCTAGAGCTAAAAATTGCTTGTTTGAATCATTTAGCATGGATGTGTTTAACCAAGTGTTCACTTTAAATATGGCACATGAAATTTGGTTAAAACTCCAAGAGCTCCATGATGGCACAAGTAATGTCCGTGAGCAAAAACATTGTCTAGCTAAACAAAATTATGATTCCTTTACAATGAATGATGATGAGCTTGTTCGTGATATGTATTCTCATTTGAATCTAATCATCGATGAGCTCCATTCAATAGGATTAATAAAGTTAGATGATGCGGACATCATGAGAAAGATCATCTCCGTGCTACCACAAAAGAAATATGCAAGCATCATCACAATCCTTCACAATATGGAGGACTTAAGCATCATGACCCCAGGCATAGTCATTGGCAAGATAGTGACATTTGAAATGTCACGTAAGATGGGTCAAGAAGAAGCTTCTTCATCAACAAAAGGCAAAGCTCTCACATGTAGCAAGAGAAAGAAGATGAAGGGCAAGCAAGTTGAGACAAGCTCAAGCTCAAGCTCCTCAAGTGAAGATGAAGAAGAAGATGAGGACGATGATGATGTTGATGAAGATTCAAGTGATGATGATCAATCTTCCTCCTCCACCTCCGACCTTGATGAAGAATCAATCAAATTAATCAACAAGGTGGAGAAGATGATCCAAAGGCTAAATGTCAAGGGTGTGCCCATCCAAATTCAAGATCTTATTTTTACCAATCAAAGAAATGAGCAAAGAAAGAGGATGCTATGGATGTGACGAGTTGGGGCACTTTGTGGAAGTTTGTCCAAACAAGCCCACACCCAAGACAAAGAAGAAGATGTGCAAGAACCAAGCCCTCACATCAATAAGATCATGGGATGATTCTTCAAGTGAAGAAGAACACTATCACAAGAGGCGAGGTCGCAAGCACTTATCATCAAGCTCTTCTCGTGTGTGCCTTATGGCATGAGGTAACGAAAGCTCATCCTCTAGTGAGAGTGATAGTGATGATGATATGCCTTCTTATGATGAAATTGTGCAACAAAATCTTAATTATGCTAAAATTTGCACTAGTCAACAAAAGAAGCTCAAAATTTAAAAGAAAAGCTAGATAGTTCACAAGAAGCTTATAAAACTTTGCTTGAACAATACGAGAATTTTGCTAATCTCAATGTTGAACTATCTACTAAAATTGAGCAACTTAAGGCTAGTGCAACAACAAATGCATGCACAATCAATGATGAGCAACTTGTAAAGAAAAATGAAAAATTAAAAGAGAAGTTAGCTAGCTCACAAGATGGTTATAAAAGTTTGCTTGCAAAAATGGAGAAAACCATGTGCAAACATTGTGATGAGCTAACTAATAAAGTTGCTAATCTTGAAGCCATTAATACAACTCTCACCAAGGCATCTAAAAAGAAAAGTTCTATCTTTAACATGTCTAAAAAGGATGTCTCTACTTCTTATAATAATTTATGTTTAGACTCACCTTTGTGCAACTAAGTTTATGTTGAGAAAGTTGTTGTAGATACATGCACACAAGAGGTTGCAAAGGAGAATGAGCAACTCAAGCAAGAAGTAGCTTGCCTCACTAAAGACTTGACTCAAGTGAAAGGCAAGACGAAGCAAGCCCAACTTCATCAAGATAACACCATCAAGGGAGTGAAGAAGCTTGATGAAGGACAAACCGTGGTTTGCTACGTGTGCCATAAAGAAGGTCACAAGTCCTATGAGTGCAAGATGAAGAATGGGGGAGGAGCAAAGAAGAAAGAGAAGAAACAAGCAAGCAAGCTCTCCAACACCTACACCAACAAGGTGGACAAGAAGGCCTCCATACCTTATCTCTTGAAGAAGAAGAAAAATAACAAGGTGGTGGCCATCAAGGTGAACAAGCAAGCCAACAATAGGGTCAAATGCTTTTGGGTGCCAAAGGAGATCATTTTCAACATGAAGAGCACCAAGAAGGTTTGGATCCTAAAAGGGAAGTGAGAAGTCCAATGGACTTTGGGAATTTGGAGACTTGGCAAAGTGTGGATGCATTTCATGGGGTGCATCATGATGGACAAAGACATTGCTAAGTGGGTTAGTGAATACTATGGCCCCAAATTTCCCTTCCCATGTTAGGTAACTAGATTCAATTCACTTCAATTGGTATTAGATTTGATTTTTTCCAACAATTGGTATCTTTTAGCATCTAGTTACTCTTCATGTCTAGGTTTGCATTTGCATTCTTATATAATTTGTCATGCATACACTAGGTATTTCATATGGTAGGCTTGCTCGGTTTCATTCTTATTCCTTGGAGCAATCCTACATGGTTTAAAATTGTTTAGGAGCATGGCACATAACTTGTCCTTCAATTGTTCATCTAATATGTGCCAAAGTCTAAATTGTAGATAATTTCTCCTGAATATCACCTTAAAAAATGGCTCTCACATTCATGTGATGTCATCTTTCAAGTGGTATTTTTTATTCTAAAATCATTGTGCATATTTCCTACAAGTATTCCATACTTGTGTGCACAAATTTAGAGAGAGGTTACTCTACAAGTTGGATGCTTTGAGACTAACACTTTTTCAAGCTTATCATGTGTGTAGTAGTCTCATTGCAAGGAAAATGGAGTCCCCGGAGTTAAGCATCATACTTCAAGTATCCACCACCTATTGCAAGTGGTAGAAATTAAATTGGTTTCCACATGTGGTATTTCTAAACCGATATCATCATGTTGATTTCTTTTTGATAATTACATACTTTCTCCATGCATTATATAGATTAAATTCCATTGAGCAATAATTTATCAATTATGCATATGCTTTGTCTTCTACCATATGTATGCATATATTTAGGGGGAGCTTAATCTATATAATGTGAGAGTCAAATTTTGTGATCTATTCCACTCTACACATAAAGGATCACAAAGTTTGACCCTCCCTTGTGCTACTAATATCTTCTTTTTGGTGTTTGATTCCAAAGGGGGGAGAATTTAGAGGACCAAAAGCAATCATTAATAATTTACAAGTGGTAATGGTCCGAGAAAGGGAGGATAGTGGATTATGGATTGCCTACGTAATGGGAAGAATTTGTAGAAAGCAAGGCTTAAATCCATAATACCACATGGGGATAGTTGCAAGGGCAAGATGAGTTTTTATGTAGTCTTACAAGTAGTATCTTTTAGCATCATATAATCTTGCCCCTTGCATTGCACCCTAGCAAGTAAATAGGTTTTAAATTCAAAATTTTTATTATTTGCTTGCTTTGGTCGTGTTGTCATCAATCACCAAAAAGGGGGAGATTGTAAGGAAAATGGATCCTAGGCCTATTTACTTTAGATTTTGGTGTTTGATGACCAACACAACCAAATTGGACTAATAAATTTGTAAGTGTTTGTTTTGTGGTTCAATAGGATGCAAGGCGTGACTTGGACGAAGGCAACGTGATGATCCGATGATCAACACCATAGGCAAGACCTTAGAAGCACAAGAGAAGACCCAAGATATCAAGCAAAGTCTAAGCATGAAGATAGAAACTAAGCCATATGCAAGATCGCAAAGAAACGAGCTCACAGAAGTGATCGGACGCTGGACCGGACGCTGGAGGAAAGTGACCGGACGCTCCGATCAAGAGGCTCGGCAATAGGCGTGACCGGACACTGGTGGCAGATCGACCGGACATAGGACAACAGAGTCCGATCGAGTACAGAGAGGTTCCAGAGCGGCAAAAATGCGACCGGACGCGTCCGGTGGCATGTGACCGGACGTTGGCAGCGTCCGATCAGTTATTCACGGCTCCAACGGTCGGGACGACCAGATGCGTCCGGTCAGGACATGATCAGTGTCCGGTCAGTAGCAGAAAAGCAGGATTTCATTCCCAATGGCTACTTTTTCAGTGGGGCTTATAAATACAACCCCTAACCGGCCAAATGAGAGGTGTGGAGCTAAGAAAACATACCAAGGATGTTGATACACCATTTTAGTGATCTCCACATGCATAGTGCTTAGTGTTTTATTAGGTGATTAGCGTAGGTGCTTTGCAAAGTGCTTAGGTTGATTAGACCACCACTTATGCGCTTGCTCTAGGTTTAGGCCTAGTGTTTAGTGAGGTTTGCATACCTCTTACCACTCGGTGCTTGTGCGCACCATTGTTGTACATTGGAGGGGCTTGTAGTCTTGCGAGATCACACCAACCACATTTGTGGTGTGGCCACCACCGTGTACCAGAGGGAACAAGGCCTGTGGCGTTTTGGCCAGAAGCTTGATATTGAAGACGGCGGGGAGCATCCGAGAGAGGCTTGCCGGAAGGCACGTCGGAGACCCACTTGCGCGTGGGGAAGGCCCGAGGCTATCCATGGAGTTACCCAACTAGGAGCTTGGCCCTTACGAGGGATTCCTTGTGAGGGGCTCCAACGAGGACTAGGGGGAAGCTTGCGTGCTTCTCAATACCTCGGTAAAAATACCGGAGTCATCGATAGGAGTTTGCATATCTCTACCTTGCTCTTTAGCTTCCATATTTACATTGATTGTATTACTCCTTTTGTGGTAGAGATAGCAACATACTAGCAAAACCGTAGTTGCACATTTAGATAGTTTATCTTTTGCATAGGTTTTGCTAAGGTTAGAAAAAGAGGCCATAGTTTAGAATTAGAATTTTAAGTTGCCTAATTCACCCCCCCCTCTTAGGCGTCATGGTCCCCTTCAGAACTAATAGCCTAATTGGTGGGCTTTCAAAATATGCATGTCAAGGATTTGGCAAATCATAATTTTAGCTATTATTTGGTTTGCTACCAAAACTTGCCAACCTCTCACATTTGGCTTGCCAAATCTACGACAATTTTTTTTACTTTACTTTGGTTTGCCAAATCTTTGGCATGACAAAATTTGGTTACAAACCAATCCGACCTTAATGTGTTACCGCATTCAGAGAAAGTAGTTTAGACCTTTTCCAAATAGAAAAAGGCCCAAATTAGGGGGTGTTTGGGACTGCTCCGCTCCATGTTTTTCTGCTCCACTTCATGTTTTTTAGCCAAACGGTTTTAGCTCTACACTCGATTTGAGGAAAAAGGGTGGAACTATAAGAGCACCTAAAGAGGTGCTCTATGAACTCTAATTTTTTAGAGCTTTCCATGATAAAATTTGTAGAGCAGAGTTTGTGGAGCGGTGCTAAACACCCCTAATACTCTTAGCTCCACTCTTACTCTTTTCCTCTGAGTGCAGTGCCATAGACAGAAGCCGCCGCCACCATAGAGGAGCAGGGCGATGGCGAGCACCATCCTGCTCCACCCCTTTCTTGCTGCAGGCCAGCGCCGTACCATCTCTTCACTTTCTTGCCACTATAGAGGAGTAGCCGACGACACGAAGCAACAGCTAGGGGTCATACCGACCACGGCGTGTAGTAGGAGCAGCAGCCGCCGGTGCCTAATCAGATTCCATCATATGTTTCCAACTAGGATAGAAGAGTCCCTATTCCCTAAATTTTCTCTCCCTCTCGCCGATGTGCAATCGAATTCTGATTCAATCATCCAATCCAAATCTAGCGTGCGAGGTACAGCTACTATGATGATGGATAGCTAAACTATACACAGATACCATAGGAGTAAAGATGTCAACGGGGCCCCGTTCCCCGATTCCCCATGGGGAATTCACCCATTAGGGGATGGGGATGGTATACATGTTCTCCCCATGGGGAATTAAACAGGGAAAAAATCATCTCCATCTGGTATGATGGGGGCGGGGATGGTATACATGCCCCCATCGCCGTTCCCCGCGGGGACCCGAAATGTTTAAGGCCCATCTGAGAAGGCCCAATTCCTATGTACACATATAAGGCAATTTGTAACCTTAACGTTATCCTTTCCATTCGTTCCCAAATTCTCAATCCCCTCCCCCGTCGCCCCTAGCCACCGCTGCCTCACGCCACACCCAAGCAGAAACCATGGAGGTAGAGCCCCCTTGTCTCCACCCGATGCCGATAGCGGCGGCCTCTCCCCTCCATCTGGTGGTGGCGGCGGCCGTGATGGCGCCCCACCTCCTCCATTCTTGAAGCCCATGGCAGATCTAATCAGCGGTGCCCTCCTTCACGCTACTAGCGATGGCGTGGTGCCCTCCTCACCTACCACCGTGGATCTGATGGTGGTGGTGGAGATGGCCGTGATGTGGTGGTGCAAATCCACAGCTTTGACCTTCTCCGTGTGACCGGCGACGGCGTGTTCCTCCACGTGACTGGATCTCTCCATGGCTGGCGACGGCCACGTGCCCACCCAGCTCCCAAGGCAATTGGGGGCGGTGGCACCCTCCTCGGTGCCACCTGGAGGTGTTGTCCCCGACATGGCGACCCCTAGCTCCTCCCTTGGATGGCAGCGTGCTCGCCTAGCTTCCCAGGCAATGGGGCGGCGGCGCCCCTTCGTCTGGTCAAAGATTCCGGTGGCTCCGCCCTCCCTATCCTTCTCGCTCTTGTTGCTCGCTAATGGACGTGGTACCAGGTCTATTCTATGTGTGGTTGATGCGGGGATGGGGATCCCCACGGGGATTAAATCTTCGAGCGGGGATGGGGATGGGAAAAAGTGCTTCCCACGAGCCTTCACAGGGACGGGGATGGGAAAAAGTGCTTCCCACAAGCCTTCATAGGGATGGGGATGGGGCAATAACCCCTGATAGAAAATTCCCTATTGACATTTCAACACAGGAGAACAAAAACTCGGCGAGATTTCTCGGGGGAGGGTGGTGTACTTGCGTGTTGTGTTCCACTCGTAGCATGGGGATTCAGAGCGAGACACAGGAGCATCAGCAAACCACATTAGCCTGGAGTATAAGCCTCAATCATCTAATTCGTTTGCTATTTTCTTCTTTCATCTCATAAAAGAAAATGATTTTTATCTATTCGTTAAGGATTCATTGTTTAGACAATGTCACATGGATAGCATTTTTAAAATTTTATTTGATATTGAATTTTCACAACCGTGTTTGTTGGCATGCAGATGGATCCGTTGCTACAGTGGACAAAATTAAGGACTCACCCTGTCAAGGACTTGGTGATGGCAATTCTCAAGATGGGCAAACATTGGGATATTCGATCCCATGCCTTCCTAAGGTATGGCAACATAAAATTCTGAAGGGGGCTATTCTGTTGGTTTCGCTCAATATCTAAACATGTTGGTTTTGCTCAATATCTAAACATGTCCCTGTTGATGTTGTATCATTGTTTCTTGATGAATACTAGCCACTGCTACCCGTGCTTTATTGCGGGTGATGTGCTTGGTATAGGGAAAACCTTGGGAAATATGGCTCATATGTCTAATATGTTTTCTCATCACGTTGCTACGAAAGGTTGGTGGTCTATTTGGTACATTAAATGGGAAAATATGGGAAGAAAAAGTAACATGACTTTTTTCATTACAATGTTGTAAACGAACATAGAGGTTGGTTGTCATTACATGGTGCCTATTCTAGGCCAGCAAATCAATGACATGTTAGTGGAAAGAAGTATTTGATGGAGTTGGGCTCAAACAACTAACACACTTAGATTCAAAGCACAACATTGGCTAGGATTACATTATAGGTGGAAAGAGCAAAAACTACAACACAAGTACATCTCCTAACGTGAGGGTTTACAAAAGAGTGAATTAGGATCCACTCCCCTTAGATAAAACTACAACACATTTCATAAATCTAGAATTACAAGAAATATTACACGACGTCGAACACTTAATTACACCGGGATTTAAAGTTACATGGTTAAGAGCAACCTAGTACAACCAAGACTTACTCCAAAAATCGGGATAGACGAGGGCAATGGAGAAACAACAAGATAATGATTATCCATAACATGGCATATAACCAACAGATCTAGAAACAGGAGACTAAGAAGTCAAACATCATAAACCCTAAGACCAAACTAATCAACGGTAGACTTGAACTTCTTCAAAAACTAGATCCCTTCGTCTCAGATTACACCATCACCTCTGTCAGATGAACCTATTTCCATAATGATGACTAAATCTCGTAGCTCTGCTTTGGATTCAAGAGGGATGGGGATGAAGAAGAAGAGCAAGGACCAAGGGCATCTTATAGTGACAAACAGAGATGGGGCGTAGCGCACCAGAAGTGGAGATGACATAGATGGGATACACTACTGGTTCACACTGTGGGGATAAAGTTAGCCATGGCATGCTCCCTGTGCAAGCGAATGGAGGGGGGGAATAAAGGAGAGGAGAGAGGGTTCGCTCGATGAGGGAGGCATGCGGGTGGCCATGTCCTCAAAAGAAGAAAGAAGGGAGGGGGTCCGGTACGGGGATGAGGGCGAGGATCAAGAGCGGACAGGAGGCCGAAAAAAGGAGAAGCGCACAGTGCATGAGGATGGTAAGTGTGGCATGATGTCATGGACATGCAAGGATAGGGTGCTAATAGGTCCAACACCGATGGTGTCCATGGGGCACGCGGTGACAGCGACCCGACGTGCATAGCGTGGTCGAGCTAGGCACAGTGCTTTGGACTTGACATCCACTCAGGCTTTTCTAAGCACTCCCTACTACCCAAGGCTAACTTTTTCTCGGTGTTCTTCTTTCCTTCCATTCCTTGTCCACAATATGCGCCAACCTTTGCATGAAGTGAGATCGCAACATACATGCTTCCTCCGAAACCACCTCTTGTTTACTTTGAGAGAACACTATTTCATCAACCCATTATGGATTTCTTGTTCAAACACCTAAATATTTGTATCAAAAGTGGTATGGCGGTGTAACTTGGTAAAGGTACTTGGTCAACAACCTCGATACCAGTGCGTGCCGAGCAGCGTCACCATGTGGCAGCTGTTCCACAGGGGCCCTCGGTTTCATCGCGGCACCATAAGCTATTAACCAGGCAACTACTACCAACTTACATGCAATGAAGACGGTGAGGTCCTAGACCATAGAATCAGAGGAGTATTGCAAGAGAAGATTCAAACAACAAGGGTTTCTTTGGCAACAAGGGACAAGGACTTCAAATCCAACAATAGATTTGATTTAAAGAGATTTAAGTGTTCTGCTAGGACATCCACAATTAGTTAATACAGTGTCCTATGTTATCCAATCACGGTTGGTCTGCTCGTATCTGAATGGTAATTTCTCTTGTAACCCACTTGACATCACCCTTGAAAACCCTAAGCACGTCTAACGAGACCTAAGGTAGATGGACGTAATAACACAACGAAATAAATAAAATGTATATTTTGAACGTCCTTATGCTAGTACAACATACATGCACTTACTCTCCTATTCTCGACATATTGTTCACCTTTCCTACGATCGGACTACCTCAACAACTATGGATGAAATACAATGAAAAGATTACAATATCGGTGGACAGCGACGAAAGACACTACTAACTACAGGTACATCATCCCAAGGAAACTAATCTATTTTGGACCACGTATCTTTATTCTTAGGCTCGGCGGATTCTTCTACCGCCCTAGCTATGGATCTGCCTCCTCTCTTGGCAATGGCTGAGTGAGAGGAATCAATGGTTCTACTTCTGACACTTCCGAGGGTGGAGGTGTTGGTGGTACTACAACATTGGTTCTCCTCTTTCTGGTGGGTGGACAGGGATCCTGCTGTTCAGCAGCCAACGTCCTCTGCTTGGCCCCGGTGATAAGGTAGGCCTCTCCCAACTGATGGCCATGTTGATCTTCAGCCTCCTTTAGAGCTTCCGACATGGTAGTCTCCCGACTCTCAGCGACTGCCACACTGGCATGCGCTTCGGCAAGCTACACCTAGAGCATCCTGGAGAAGATCTTGGCTTCCTTGGCTTGCCGAAGGCACTTCCTCAACTCTGAGGCTTGCCGGTCATACTGCTCATCTAGAGCAAGCAGGTACGTGGTCAAGTGCACCATGGTAGGACTATCTTCTTGCGCATCCCACCCTTGCAAAGCCTCCATGCGAGCCCTCTATGCCCATCGATTCTTTTCCAAAGGTGGAAAGAACCTTATGGGGGTACGAGCAATGGGCTCTTCATGGATCTAGCAAAGGTACTGCAAGGCTTTGCGGGCCACAACCTGGTAGGTGTCGATGAAGTGAAACCCGGTTACAGTCACATTCTAGGCTTTAGTGATATTGGGGAACTCTTCACTCTTCCTAATGTAGGCGGTAACTTCACACCGCTCAATGCCATGCTTTTCATACTCACGGCCCTCATACTCAGGACGATCTTTGACTCTGAGCTTTTGTAGGGTGGCATGCAGGATCTTGGGAAAACCCTCAGTGTTCAGGCAGTAACTACTAACTCAAGCTCCTGCCATCGCTGGCGGTGGTTGCAAGGAAGGACTGACCGAAAAGCTGGGTCAAAAGGAAAAGCTAGGTGAGCTAAAGTGCACTGGGTGGTGGTACCAATAGCTAAGCCAGACCATGCTTATAAAGGCAGAGGGGTCAGTAGTCCTGGCGTGGTCCACCAAGGTTCCAGCACGAGATCACTATAAATGAATCCACCAAATTTTTCACGCGTTCGAGGCGAGCGATGTCCAAGGCCATTAATGACTAATACGACTGTAAGACAAGGTTCCAACAAGAGCCCAGAAAAGAGTACGAGGAGAGGTGGGTGACGGCAGGCGTGAACCACAGGCGATGCGAAGCACAAAGCCACAACTGAACATTAACTCTAGATCAGGAACGAGTTAGTCGTGCACCATACGACACGCGTGACACCTATGGATGGCGTATATACAAGCAATACGGGCACTACAATGCACAAACAGGATATGTATGAATGCACATCCTATATGTCCTTCTACTGTTGCCAACATATAGGGCAACCGTTCTTAGATTTTTGGCATACCGATCTCTCCCTGTAGCTAGTCGATACTATCAGACTATGCTCGGGGTCAGTGTACCTGTAGAGAACTTGATTAAGCCTACCTAAGTCAGCAGAGTGCCATCTATCCTGTATACATAACCTATATAACTTCGCATGCAACGTCATAACTTTTTGAAAAGAATTTATTGTCAAGTTTTAGTTTAGAAATAGGTTTCAAAGCTTTATTTCCTCATTTATGCCAATGGTGCTGCTGGTAATGTAGGACACACGAGCGATGCAAGGAAGGCAGCAGATCTTTGGCCATAGTCCACAGCGATCGCCCTAATGTTTACCATGGTGAGGTGGACACGGAGGTGCTAAGGGATGATGGGACGCTACACGGCTGGGAAGTTGAACCTGCACTGGCTAGGGAGCCATATTAATGGCAACTAACCCCAACCACCGACCACCTCGGGAGCAACGTGCACGCAACCCAAGCCATCTCTTAGATGCATGGATGAATGTGTAAGTACAAATATTCCTATATGGTCGGTGAATTATTTTTATCTGATGGTAAGGGTGAGAGGCATTAAATGTGTCCACCTGCCCGACTTGTTTTTATGTGATGGTAGCATGGAGGGGAGGCATTAAATGTGTACACCTGCTTTCGACCCACCCGGCGTAGGTGAAAATGTCTAATGCTTTTAAATTTACTGAGTGAATTTCTAGATAACTTAGCGAGGCACTCGTCATCTTGTTTTATATACTCTGCACGTTCAGTCTATTGCACTCCTCGTATAAATTCTCCGGGGACCACCATTTATTGCTTTATCTTTACCATGCTTTTTTGGTTGGTCTTTACCGTGCTTTTAGTGGGCTATGAAACTTTATTCGTGGACAAATTTGAGTGTTAACACTTAAGTACTCTCTCTGTCCTAAAATGAATATAATTCTCACTTTTCAATATGTCAGATAATTTTAAATTTAATCAATGAGATAGAGGGTGTGGTTTTAAAGACGTGGCTAGAGATAGCGGGATGTGAACCTTAGGAATTGCCTTCTACTTTGTCAGGACCATACAAAATCTTACCGACACAGTTTACGCTTCCAAGGCATTGAAAAAATTAGTTCAAATTTGGTCACCTCTATTCTTTTTAGGTTCATACTTCGCCACTTGGGGCCGGGGAGGAGCTGTGCCAACGGTGCTCAGCTTCTCACCATTAATGGTGTCGTTGTGGCGCCATGGCTGCATAGGACGATGTGATGACGCTGTAGGTGGGCGGTGCGGTGTGTAGCGGGGGGGGGGAGGGAGGGTGGATGCTCGGCATGCATGGCCGATGGCTCGTAGTGTGATGGTCGGCATGTATGCGAGTACGAACCGCGTGCATGCTGTTGAGGCCTTTGCTTGTGCCTGCGTGCTAACTTTGCATGGTGCATGCAAATGGACGACGGCTAGTTAGCGTGGTTAAAGGTAACAAGGTGTTGTTGGTGCATGCGTGGTAAATATGGTGGTTGTCTGCGTGCGTGCTTGCCTTGCCCTATTTGCTGCGCATATACGGTTGTGTTGCTCGTGCTGTTGCCATGCATGGAGAAGGGAGAGGGAGGGAAGGTGGGAGGTGGGACCTGCTGTCGTGGCGGCATGCGAGCTGCCACAGTCGGCGAGGGGCGTCCGAGCGCTGGTGAGCTGCGGCGGCGATGGTGGTGGGGTCGGCGCACGCGCCGTTGTCGGGCATCAGGCAACGAAGGACCAAGTCATCAAAACTATTTTATTTCTTACTCATGTGTCTGTAATTCGACCATCTTAACCATATCAATGTTCCATTGAAGCATAACCAGCAGACACATTATATATGTCCGGTGGTTGCCTGCTTTTATGTTGTGAGCAGGCTACTGTTTATTTAGTCGTGGAATTGAAACACCATCGAAAACATAATCTAAGAGCAATCACAATGTTGCATAAAAGTAGTCCATAGGCATTAGAATAGTCTACCAGCTAGCTAAAACATTGTAGACTTTGTATGTATCAGTATGTCTTTGGTTACATGACACACGGCAGATAAGTTAATGCACTTATAGAATGTCCCTAGGTACATGTTAATTTTTGAGAGTACTGCCACTAGGTGCCAGTGGGTGTGCTAGTCCTTATCGCCATAGGCAAGTGTGCTTCCCTTGAATATCAACGGATGCAAACACCTAATACAAGCATGCAAGCACACTTCCTAATTTGACTCTGCTGAACATCTGCAGTGTGCAGTCAAGTATTCTTGAAAACTGATAAGTTAGAGAACAGTCACTGTTACTTATCTCCAATCTGCTAACATAATGGATTTTAGCTCTTTAGGTATTCCCTCATGAGTCCATTGTTGATCAATCATCATGACCATCTAAGATAAAGCCTGAGACGACAAACAAAAGGGAGCACCAGAAAAACTGACATTCTATGCAGAAAAAAATTTAGTTATACATTACACTATCCCTTCAAAAAAGTTGTCAATCCTTAAGGAACTGTTTAGGACGTTGCAGAAACTTATCTATTGAAGCAACCAAATACTACAAACTGATAGAAATTCCACTGCCAAACAAATGCGAACCAAACTATGAAATCACTAAATCAGACAAAGGGAACATGAAACAGATGACCAAGGGATTACCTAGGTACTTGTCTAGATCTTTTTTTTCTTCCTTTCCATAGGAGTCAGTCCAACCTCACTGTGGCAGCAGATTCATTATTGGGTTACCCTTGTCAGCTATCACTTTGACCTACATGTGCATGTAGATTATATAAAATGTAGCAGGTGTAGGCAAACTGAACACAATTCTAAGTTGCAAAATAGTATCAGTAAACTAAAGGTAACAACAAGACATGACCGTATGAATGTCTTTTGTTGTGACTGTGAGCACACTCGAGTTAATGTTAGGTTGGACCGGATAATGGCAACGTCGATGGTTTGTGAACTAAAAAATATGATAGGATCTGTTCAAAATCAATTTGAAGTGGGGCAGTTTCAAGATTTTGCAATGCCTTATGTCTCCGAGGTAGCAGATGGTCACTAAATTGCAAAAACAATAATTTCATCAGGCCTAGCATATCATGTAACAATATAGTCACTGAGTTTAAGAATGACGTGAGACTGAATTTTCGGAAGCTAGGCATTAGTACACTAACGTTTTGCAATAAGAAAATGTTAGCATCTTTTTGTTAGTATAAGAATCATTTTTTTCTAAGAGTAACACAACTGTCAGGTTGCGCCAAAAAAGGTTTTATCATTGCTGTGGGTGCCCAGCAGTTACCAAATGAGATGAAAGTAACTGAAAATGCTACATCAGTTACAACAACAATCATGTCCTAGGTAGGCTATAAACAGTGTTTGAGGTACCTTGATCCTATCACAATTAGTCACAGCATGGTAGTACCCTGCATGTCATCTGAAAGCTTTTACAAAAAAGAGGAATTTCCTCCCTTAGTCATATAGCCTGCTTAGTCTAAAGAGGGTAACCAAGTTACTATTTTGTCAAAGAGCCATCAACCATGCATTTATGTGTAGTTTGGTCTTGGTAGAGGGAACTGCAAAAGGAGAAAATAAGTTGTTGATTGAAACAATAGAGATGGCAGAGAAGAAAACATGTTATAACAGGTTAACGGGAGGGATACCAAACTGAAAATCAGAAGGCATTTATTTTGACCTCTGTTTATATCACTCTGCTCTTTAGTGTGCATGGTACATTAAAACTACCAAACTAAGACCTTGCAAAGAAAGGAATAAGATCCTAAGAAAAGGGTTTAGAGTATCTCCCTAGCATATGAAAAAAAAGCTCTGCCGACTAGGCGATTACTGTCCGAAGTACCGGGCGCCTGCTGTATCAACCATCAGCCTGTTCGCTCGCTCGTATACGATCGTGGATTATAAGCTGGAACAATATTTTTCTCTCATACCAAACCAGCTAGCAGTAAATAATCCACGATCATTTACGACGAAACGAATAGGCTACATGTCTGATCAAAACTCAAAAGTTGATTGGGCCTGCAGCCTGCAGTCTGCAGAGAAGGCCGGTTCGTCTAAAGGCTTTCCTTTGATATAACGTGGCTTGGGCCAAAGGCCTGACTCTGGAATTCTTTCATATCATGATGAATTCTTCCATGCATTTAGATTTAGACTCAACATATCGCAGCGACTCGGTCCATAAAATCAGGCGATAGTATTTTTAGGGTGGGCTTGTCCTCTTGGACACAAGTTTTCGTCCCTACACAGTGTACTTGCATTTATTAGGCTTACGGTACGGACATCACTACAGATTCGGTGGTAGTACCTTTCAGGCCGCAACATGACACTGCAGGAGCAAACAGGCAGGAGATCACAATCACTGGAACTGGACCATGCATACAGGGGGAGAGGTGATAGCGATGATGATACGATGGAGACTTATAAATAGTCCACTGCACATACATACGTTCCGAGTTCCAACAATACGCAGTACTGCGATACAAATGGACGCAGCCACAACGACAATGCATAGACGTCTTTATCAAAACTCTGCTGCATTATGCATGGAATGGAAGTACAGTCGCAACCATCAGCAAGACGGACAGCAACGGCCATGTATCCCGATCCCGACAGGCGACAGGATCCCCGTCGATCCGATTCGATGGACGAGGAATAAGGGTCGTCACCGCATCCATCTCAATCCGCCGAGGCAACGACGAGCTGAGCACCTTGCGAACCTGAGCTGCAGCTGCCTGGGCTAGCAATAACAATAAAATGTAGGAGTAAAATCCTACATTTTATTGTTTTGTATTTATTGCTTTGCTTTTGTCGTCCTGGGCAGAGCTTTCGGAACCACTGTTAAGCTGTGATCAGTTGTAATCTGTTGGTCAAGTTGTGATGTAAAAGAATGATTAGCTGTATTGTTTTGCTGCGGTAGCCACGTCGCCTATAGTAACGTACTGTATAAAAGAATGATTTGCTGGAAATACAGAACATAACAATCAGCTAAGATATGTTTAGTTCTATCTAACCATAATCATAGTCCATCTACATTGACGATGAGTGAACCTTGCATCAGCATTACCCGTTTAATAATCATCATGATTACGGGCGGGCGAGAGCAGGAAGCAGAGCAAGCATAATGGACCGGATTCTTTTCTCAGGTCAGCCATAGACTGGCCACGCAGACATGCCGGGTCCACGGCAGATAGACATGCTTAATATAATCTCGCCACTAAAATATATCACGTTCGCTTGGCTGATAAGTCATAACTGAAAATACTAATTTATTGTGAAAAAAAATATTACTTATTAGTTAAAAAAATATAAATTATAACCCAAACGAACCGGAGAATAATCAGATTCTCGGATCTCGCACGGCCGGCCATCCTCTTCACCTTTATCCAGCATAGGAGTAGCATGTATGTGGTTGCTTTTGTCTAGTTGCCTGTTCGTCAGGGTCCCCAATCCCACCCATAGGTTGCAAAAGTGAGCTATTGTTTCTTTCCAAATCCTTCTATTTCTATGTATTGCAACAAAATAGGCAAATCCAAGAAGGTGGCAGTAAAATAAAGCATTACTGATGGTTACATCAATGAGGAGCATATAATTAATTAATTTGTTTACGAGTACTGAACATATGGTCGTGGCAAACTTACGGTTCTCATCATTTTTTGTTCGCGTTATGAATGTAAATTTACAGTGCAGTCCATGCTTTCTCGCATTTGTTTTTTCGCGACCGTGCCTCAGCACGCATTCCTTTCTCGCATTTGTAGTTTTCGTCCTTCAGAGATTCATATGCTTCCAGCTTTCCAAGGCTTAGGACAGCTGGTTGGCTAAGGATGGGCTATTCTCAAGATAGCTTTAGACCTATTAATCTAGTCAGTCAGTCCAAATTAACTTTCAGCAGCATGTTTGTGAACGTCTGGACTTCAGCTCCCAGACGTCTCTCTTCGAATTTTCCATTCAACTCTGTCTCTGATACCAACAAACGAGCTTACGATCGTTGATATAGTTTAAGCAGCTACAGATTAATTAGCTGCTGTACTTTAAGGGCCGTTCGTTTCGCTGAAAAAATAAGTCGAAACACTGTTCCGGCTGATTTGTTGTGAGAGAAAAACACTGTTTCCGTTGAAAAAATAAGCTAAAAATACGGATTATAAGACAAGCGAACATGGCCTAAAAGTGTATGAGATATATATAGTCTAACGTCACACTTTAGTTAGAATTATTAATTCCATCTCTATCTCAGAGATCAGGATTGAACCAAGCTACAAACAGTCAAATTAGATCTTTTGATCCCTAAAAAAAATAGATCTTTTGAGACCAGCTTATTATCTGGATAAAATTAAGCAAATCATTTGGTTATTTGGCAACTTGGCATTCATACGAATGGCCTTTTTTACTGAAACATGTGGTGGTGGCAGCACATGTGCACGATTTGCTTTTGAGCACAGTTCTCGGCCCCGTTCGTTTCGCTGAAAAAACAAGCCGAAACACTATTCCTGCTGATTTGTTGTGAGAGAAAAATACTGTTTCGGGTAAAAAAACAAGCTGAAAAAGACGGATTATAAGAGAAACGAACAGGGCCAATTTGTTGTTTATTTGTTAGCCGCAGCCAAAAAGAATGGTTCCCTATTTCGTTCAGGTACTCAGAAATCTGTAAATACACATTAATTTGTCAAAGCCAGAGTGGAAGTATCCATTTAGTATAACCTTAATGGCATCCATAAAACAATTGCATAATCAGAGATTCAGATTGGAAACAAGAACACAAGGGATAGCAGCATGACAGCATGTAACCAGTGAAGCTAAATCATACTAGAATCCAACTGTGCACTGTCCAGAACACTGAAGTGGCAGCAAACACCATAGGCTTCATTTCATTCAACACTTGGGAAACTATGTTGGCCCTGTTCGCTTGGCTTATAAGCCGTACTTTTTTAACCAACAAACAATATTTTTCTCTCACAACAAATTAGCAAACAGTACTTTCAGTCATGGCTTATCAGCCAAACGAACAGGGCAGTTATTCAAATTCAATCCATAAAATAAGTGTTGGGTAATACTAAATAACATAACACAGATGGCACTGGGTAAGGAAATGAAAAGGCACAGCCCTACCGGCGGCATGTCATGGATTCTTGGAAAACAGAGTACAACTGTCTCTGATACCAACAAACGAGCTTAGGATCGTTGATATAGTTTAAGCAGCTTCAGATTAATTAGCTGCTGTACTTTAAAAGTGTATGAGATATATATAAGTCTAACGTCACACTTTAGTCAGAATTATTAATTCCATCTCTATCTCAGAGATCAGGATTGAACCAAGCTACAAACAGTCAAATTAGATCTTTTGATCCCTAAAAAAAATAGATCTTTTGAGACCAGCTTATTATCTGGATAAAATTAAGCAAATCATTTGGTTATTTGGCAACTTGGCATGCATACGAATGGCCTTTTTTACTGTAACAGGTGGTGGTGGCGGCACATGTGCACGATTTGCTTTTGAGCACGGTTCTCGTGTTTGGATATGTATATAGCGAAGCACTCCACGTGGCTACACGTGATGTGTTTTGAGTATCATTAGTTGTGACCTCAGCTCCTTGCCGGTAAAGTTTACGTATCTATAATCCATAAATCGATCTCCTCATATATAGTTCATACCCACTAACTCTAAAGCTGAGCTTTTATAAAGCCACGTCATCAGAAATAACATACTTTTCTCCCACCACACATTGCTCGACAGTGACCGCAACACCCACGTCACATTGACCAAAAGTAACAGCGACACCTACCATTGCTGGGTGTCCGAAGGAACCATACATGCGTGGCTTGCCTTTTTATCTTCCGTGAATGATCGTCTGTTCGCTGGTTGGTTTCTAGGCTAATAAGTTTGATTGGTGCTAGTTTGTTGTGAAAATAAAATATTGTTAGCTGGCTGATAAGACCTAGCTAAAACCAACAAGCGAACATGGTGAATCTATAATCTATAATCTCTATATAGTTCATAGCCACTGACTCTAAAGTTGAGCTCTCATACAACCATGCGTCATCAGAAATAAAATACTTTTCTCCTACCACACATTGGTCGGCAGTAACGACAACGCCCACCACACAATGATAAGATGTAACAGTAACACCTACAATTGCCGGGTATCCGAAGGGACCAAGCGCGGCTTGCCTTTTTATCTTCTATGATTCATCATATATATACACACTTTGCAGGTGGTTCACACATCGTAGATGATAAGAAAGACAAGGAAAGAGATATCTATAATCTCTATATAGCCACTAACTTTAAAGCTAAGCTCTCGTACAACCACATCATCAGATACTTTTCTCCCACCACACATTGGTTGGCAGTAACGACAATGCCCACCACAATTGATCAGAAGTAATCTGGCCGGGGCAGAGATCTTGGACGAAGTGGTCGTGAGCCGCCGGAAGGAGGACCGACCGCCTCGATTGAGTCGCCGGGCACCATTCGTTGGACTAGGACCTCTTGCTTGTGACCCAGCCGACGTCGAGACCATGCTCGACTACTGACATTTGGTGACGGGTGCCTTCTCGGAGTAGTAGGTACCGTACGTTGTTGGCATCGTGGCTACCTGCGCTTTTACTGTGGCATCAACATGGCCGTTAGTATAATTTTCTTCTCCATTTCGCAGACGTCCATCCGTACACCCATGGCCCTAGCTCAAATCCACCATGCATAACATGCATGCTCTCCAACAAAATAAACTACATCATCAATAGTGAGCTTCATCGGCCATTCTTCAACCGAGAAGTTTCTACCAATTCGTGTGGCAACGTGCAGAGGTTTCAACTAGTATAAACCGTTATACATGATGTCGCGGAACCGACCAATTTATAAGAATACAAGTATAATGGCAATCCGCAAAGCGGTCGCACTGTCATACTTGAACTCATATAAACCCGGTAGTCCGTCGAGTACCACGACGGGTCTCGATAAACGATTTACAACAACCAAGATCGTACAGGATTCAACATACATGCCACATATTATATACGGTTCGCAGATACTTTTCATCATCAGAGTACGAATAAAAAGTTATTACAAACTGCGTTTGGTAAATAAAGCGGAAGCAAATAAGTTCGAAGATAAAGTTTCCAACATAGTTTGATACAGTGCCAAGCCAGATCACGGTCCACAAAAGCAAAGATAGGAATTACTAAAGAAGCCTGCCCAAGGCTTACTCCTCATCCACAGCGGGATAGAAGCAACTCTTGCAATAACCATGATACACAGTGCCATCTGCAACAATGGGAAAATAAACCCTGAGTACGAGAAGGTACTCAGCTAGACTTACCCGTCATGAACCAGAAATAAAATGACTCCAAGGATTATGCAAGGCTGTATAAGTGGACGTAACTTGACAACATTTTGCGAAAAAAGGCAATTAACCGTTGTACAATTGTGATTCTTTTATCAAGTTAATTATAACTATCCATTTCTAGATTAGCAACTATCCTATGCCAAACATGTGGTATATTATTTAGAATCATACAATAGTAACCATAGCAGGTATTGTAATTCCATATTCATTTGAACCATCATGTTTCATAATATAGTTGCTACGATGTTGGGACTAGCCAAGTTTCTCACTATCCGGGAGAGACGGCGATTCGAATCGATTTCAACCAGCTGGGAATTTATTCCTAACACAAACCCAGATCTATCAGCCACGATAGTCTTAGGTCACCTTTGGTACAACTCAGGTACACATTTCGCGGGTCCGTACCGCGCCGCACAATCTAGAACACCAGATGCCAGGATGCTCAGGCCAAGCCTGCCCTTGGGCTCAGTCTGATCGTTCCCCGGAAGGAGCGCACAACAGAACGGTTCCCGGCCTGAGTTGAATTACTCGGCTTCGCGGTCGGAACGAGTTATCCGGCCAGCTAAGTGAGAGGCATGCGTTCAATCTTGTCAGAAGCGCCAACAACGGTACGGTCCTTAATCGACACAGACGGGGATAAGTCCACACCCAAGACCTCCATGCCTTGTTGCTTCCCTATCGACCTCCCGTCCGGTCTCAATTTACTTTTACCACATGGTTCTGTTCCACGATAGCAGATATAGCCAACCGTGCTCCGGTATCCACCTATATCTCGCAGGTGACAGGACATCACCCGACTTCTACCGGTCTAAGCATGGCTAAGCATATATTCGATCCTGGACCTATACCGGTTAAAGGGTTAATATCTGGACAAGGAATGTACATGCATCAAGTGGTTTCATTCAACTCTTATAACCTAATGCATCAATCATAAATACTGTAAGTAAACATTTGTAAATTACTGGGAGACTTATAATGCTCCGGGGCTTGCCTCGCAGAAAGGAAGTAGGGCGATGGTCAGGGCACTCCAGAAGCTCTTCAGGGTTCTGCTCCACGCCTTCAGGAGCGGGGGCTTGCGGATTCTCCTGCGGGTTCCCTTCCTCTGCTTCTTCGAATTCCAGCAACGTGATCTCTTCCTCTGATCCTAGATGCATGAGTATGGTATGAGTATTACGAATGCATAATGTTAACAAGTGCATCGCGTTGTTTGAGTAGGTGCATATCTCTTCTCGATTACTACTTAACTATTTCTACAATGCATCGACTACACCATAACCAGCAGCTACTTGTTTCACTCATAACTGGAGTTCTACAAATTCAAAAACAGTGATCCTTGGACTTTCTGGAAAGCTTATTCAAATTCTCTACAACTTTGTTATTAACCATTTTTACAGTCTACACTTGTTTCAACATGTAACTCATTACATTCTAGAATCAGTCCAGAAATGACTTGACATGCAATATAAAGTAATAACACTTCTACTTCAGGTAATTATTCAAAATTTGACAACCTAGAACCTACCAACAGTTTCAGCATACCAAATACAGTTAAGATGATATAATGGTGAAGCCCAAACTATTTATTAAATTACCTTTATTATTTTATTTAGATATCTAGGTTAAATAATAAATATATATCAAATGTGCTTAATAAATTCTCAAAATTTTACAGAGTCTTACTAATGCTATCAAAGGACTACTATAAAAATTTCATGTTATTTTACTAAGTAGAACATTCTATATCAAAATAATAAGGAAGCAAGGCTTGAAATAGCATAAATGGAAAATCCTATTGAAAAGTGTTCAAGCAACAGATTTCTTATTTTTCTTAACATCCATATGGTACTAGTATCACCTCCAACAAATTCATGAATTTTGGACTCATAATTAATTTATAAAAATTCATGCAAGGATTAACTATTTATAAAAGAAAAATCTATAACTATAGATCTACCCATGCACTGGTCCTCAAATTTTTACCCAAGCTCATGTATGACAAGGATAGCCTACCACAAAAATTTCATAATTTTTGGAGCACAGAACTTTAGATATAAAATAAACAAATTTGAATGCATTCAAAAGCACATTTCAATTCCTAATTTAAATCCCCAAAAATTTCTACTGTTGAACCCAAGAACATATTTTTCTTAAATACTACATTTCCTAAGCAACACAATCATATTTATTTCACAATTTTAGGAGCTACCAAACTAAAGATACAAAAATAACAAAACATACTTGAATCTGGAATTTTTGAACTATCCCTAAAACCTAGAGTCACTGACAGCAGGGACCCACTCGTCAGATGGACCCACCGGTCAGCGAGACCAAAACAGAGCTGGCGGCGCTGCTCGGCTGACGCGGCGAGAACTCGACGGCGGTGAGTTCGCCGGCGGTGACATCATCACTATACGACCTACATGACCTAGCGCGTTGATTGGTATACTTGGCCGGCCCTATCGTCGCCACCCGCGACGACGGCGGCGGCCATGGAGGAACGGCGGAGCTGGACCACGGCAAAATGCCGGTGACGACCTCGGTGGCCCGATCTAAGGCTCGGACGAGCATAAACTACCTAAGACGCACTCGACGCACTAGCTAACGCATGGAGAGGTGGACTGTGGCGCTCCGGCCACGGTGACGGGGCTTGTGGCGGAGCTCCGGCGAGCTTAAACGCGCGGCAATGGCTTACCCAGCTTGGTCAGCGAGCACGGGAGGGAGTAGTGGGTCGCTGGGGAGACGGAGGAGCTATGGTGGTGGTGCTAGAGTGGCTAGGCGCGGACTGCGCGCGGCTATGGCGACGGCGGGGCTCCGAGAGCTCGGCGGCTGCTGCTGCGAGGAAGAAAAGGCGCCGGGAGCGAAATGGGAGCGCGGGATGGCTCGGGCAGGCGCTGGCGACGTTAAGGCCGCGCTCGGGCGCGGCGTGGCCTGCGCGGACAGAGCGCTGGCGACGCGCTGGCCGTCGCCGGGGACACGCGGCGCGCGATGTCTGAAGGCCGGTCGGCCATTGACGTCGCGATTCAGTTAGTCAGATAACGCGAATGGCCGAGCCTGACGACGTACTTTCGTGGAGCTTGATCTTCTAATCCGTGACGTATTAGTGCATACAATCTACACCAAAGTTGTAGCTCTAAGTACCATCTGTAATTCATATAAAACGATCAAGACCTAATTCGCAACGGTTAAGGAGGAATATCGTGCTCAAAGTTGGCTTGTCAGGCTGTCGGTGTTCACGACTTAGCAAAAATTTGCTAAGTGTAGAATTTGTGATTTCTCTGATTTTTGAAACCTAAATTCACACATGTTAGGAGCTGAATCAGTCAAAGGCCCAAAAATCAAAGTTGTTCCTTATGTCAAACACTACAACATTGCTTTAGTGAACTCCTCCATGCAAGGTCCCTAACACCTAGTTCAACTTTAGTCAAACATGTCACTTTGAAATCATGATACACATTCAAACCATGGCTAAATGACCAAACTAGCCCTAGCACTAAATACCAAAGTTGTTCCTAATGATATCCTAAGCATGTTAAAACAATTTGCAAGGTCATTTAAGCATTTCATGTAGTAGTCACTCATATAGCCATTCAGGTCAACACATGAAATATCACTTAAGTGCTGGATCATGAAATGTGGCCTTCATGAACAAGATTCTTTTTGTTAACCTAAGTATAGCTAAGGTGTTTTAGTGACCAACATTACCCACTTGCATTCATTTGTACAATGATCATATGCATATGTTCTAAGAAACACGAGATAACAAGCAATGTTTCATATGTTTCGATCAAATGTTTCAATTGTAAATGATGATTTATGAATGCTTGATGCTCATGCTCATGTTATGCAAGTCAAGTTATGCAAGGCTAACACCCGAGGTGTTACAGCCCCTCCCCCTTATAAAAATCTCGTCCCGAGATTTGCAAGACCTACCATTCTTGGAAAAAGGCGGGATAAACTTCTTGCAGATAATCTTCTCTTTCCCATGTAGCATCTTGTTCACTATGATTGTTCCACACCACCTTATAAAACTTAATGATCTTACTCCTTGTTACTCTCTCCATCACTTCTAATACTCGAATTGGCTTTTCTTCATAAGTCAAATCCGATTGAAGTTGCACGTTGGTGGGTGCAATAGCTTCTTCCGGTACTCGAAGACATTTCTTTAGCTGAGAAACATGGAACACATCAAAGATTGCACTCATCTCTGGTGGTAGTTGTAGCTTATATGCCACATTTCCTTTTCGTTCCAAAATTTTGTATGGCCCTACATATCTTGGTGAAAGCTTCTTTTTCATCCCAAATCTCTTCACACCTTTCATGGGTGATACTCTCAAGTACACATAGTCACCTACTTCAAAAGTTAGTGGTCTTCTTCTTCTATCGGCATAGCTCTTCTGTCGTGATTGAGCTGCCTTCATGTGTTGTTGGATGATACGTACTTGTTCTTCGGCTTCATTGATAAAATCAATACCAAAATATCTCCTTTCACCGGGCTCAATCCAATTCAATGGAGTTCTACACTTTCTGCCATACAAGGCTTCAAATGGAGCCATCTTGATACTCGCTTGATAACTGTTGTTATAGGAGAATTCAGCTAAAGGTAACCATTTCTCCCATGACCCTTTTGAAGATATAACACAAGCTCTAAGTAAATCTTCTAGGATTTGGTTTACTCTCTCTGTCTGCCCTGAAGTTTGCGGATGATAAGCTGAACTCCTGATTAGCTTGGTTCCCAAAGCTTGGTGTAAGTGTTCCCAGAAACGAGCTATGAACTGCGGTCCTCTATCCGAGATTATGGTCCTGGGTACTCCATGCAACTTCACGATCTGGGATACGTATATCTCAGCGTATTTCCCAACTATATACCTCGTGTTCACGGGTATGAAGTGTGCTGACTTGGTAAGACGATCGATAATGACCCAGATGGAGTCATGACCTTGTGGCGTTGTTGGAAGGCCTGTAATAAAGTCCATACTGATCTCTTCCCATTTCCATCCTGGAATAGGCAGTGGCTGAAGTAATCCAGCGGTTTTCATATGGACGGCTTTCACTCTACTGCAGTTATCACACCTTGCAACATAGGCTGCGATCTCTTTCTTCATCTTAGTCCACCAAAAACTGGGTTTTCAAATCTTGATACATCTTACTACTACCCGGGTGGATAGACAATTTGGACGAGTGAGCTTCTTCTAAGATTTGATTCCTTAGCTCACTGGTCTTTTGGCACCACTAGTCGGTCCTCAAACCATAATACACCTCTTTCGTCCAATCTAAAATGTTTGGTTTCTTGCTCTAGCATTTTTCTCTTGATGTGACTTATTCCTACATCTGTCTGCTGTAGCTCTATGATTCTGCCCTCAAGCGAACAACTGATTGTGATATTGTGGAGTACGGCAGGATGTAGCAAGTTGAATCCATCTTCCAATAGTGCTTCCATAGTGTTGCAATGGGACTTCCGACTAAGTGCATCAGCTACTACATTTGCTTTACCCGGATGGTAATGCACTTCCAAATTGTAATCCTTAATCAATTCCAACCATCTACGTTGTCTCATGTTCAGTTCTGGCTGGGTAAAGATATACTTGAGGCTTTTGTGGTCAGTATAGATATGACATACATTGCCCAACAAGTAATGTCTCCATATCTTTAATGCATGGACAACGGCTGCCAGTTCTAAATCATGTGTAGGATAGTTGACTTCATGTTTCCTCAATTGCCGAGAGGCATATGCAATTACTCTCCCTTCTTGCATAAGTACACATCCCAAACCTATTCCTGATGCATCACAAAATACATCAAAAGGCTTTTCAATGTCTGGTTGTGCTAGCACAGGTGCTGTAGTCAACAAAGTTCTGAGGGTGTGAAAAGCTGTTTCACATTCTGGTGTCCACTTGTATTTCTCATCCTTCTGAAGTAGTCTGGTCATAGGCTTAGCTATTTTTGAGAAATCTGGAATAAACCGACGATAGTATCCTGCTAACCCTAGAAAACTCCGAACTTCATGAACCGAAGTTGGGGCTTTCCACTCCATGACCTCTTGTACTTTTGATGGGTCTACTGAGATTCCATCTCTCGATAAAATGTGACCTAAGAAAGGCACTTTGCTCATCCAAAATTCACATTTGCTAAACTTAGCATATAGCTTATGCTCCCTCAATCTGGATAGGACAATCCTCAGATGTTCTTCATGATCTGACTCATTTTCTGAATAAATCAATATGTCATCGATAAACACGACCACGAACTTATCCAGTTCGGGCATGAATACCGAGTTCATTAGGTACATAAAATAGGCTGGGGCATTTGTTAGTCCGAAAGACATAACCAAATACTCGTATAAGCCGTACCTAGTAGAGAAAGCGGTTTTAGGTATATCCTCCGGTCTGATCTTTATTTGATGGTACCCTGATCTCAAGTCAATTTTGGAGAATACCTTTGCCTTCGCTAGTTGATCGAACAAGATGTCAATGCGGGGCAATGGGTATTTGTTCTTGATGGTCACAGCATTGAGTGGTCTGTAATCTACACACATTCTTAGTGACTTATCCTTCTTTTTCACAAACAATGCTGGGCATCCCCACGGAGATGAGCTAGGTTGGATAAGACCTTTGTCCAATAGATCTTGCAATTGAACCTTGAGTTCTGCTAACTCATTGGGTGGCATTCTATAGGGCCTTCTGGATATGGGTGCGGTACCTGGCACTAATTCAATCTTAAATTCCACGTCCCTATCCGGTGGTAGACCTGGTAATTCCTCTGGAAATACATCCGGAAACTCGCAAACCACTGGAATATCACATATGGTGGTGGTTTGGATAGCACAGGCTAAATGTTGGGGTTTGAAATCGCGGGAGAGTGGAACTAGAAAAGCATTCCCTCCCGTGGGTTCTCTCAACATAATAGTACGGGTGCTAGTGTCAATAAGAACACCATGATCCTTCATCCAATTCATGCCTAAGATTACACTTATCGACAACCCCGGCAATATTATCAAATCTGTTGTGTACTCTCTCCCTTGTATCAAGATGAGTACGTTTTTGACTATCTTTTTGGTAGTAACAGTACCCCCTGCTGAACTTATGTTAAAACCCCCTTTACTTACTTCTATTATTTCTTGATCATGTCTAGATGCAAATGCTTGACTCATAAATGAATGAGAAGCTCCCGAATCAAATAAAACAACAGCGGGATGCTTGTTGACAAGAAACATACCAGCCGTGACAACTTCTCCGGCGGGCACTTCCTCCACAGCGGTATAATGCACTTGTCCCTGACGTGCCCTGGCATTCACCTGCCTCTGATTGTTCTGATTTGAGTTACTATTCCTCTTGGGGTGGGGGCACTCCTTGGACCAATGACCCAGTTGGTTGCAGTTGAAACAAGGTTGATTACTTTTGAATCCGGTGGAGCTGTCCTGATTGCCATTTCCTTTTGGTAAGGCAATAGTGAACGCCTTACGAAACGGTTTCTGTGGCCTGTTATTCTGAGCTTTCGGTGGTGGAGGCCTGAACTTGGATGCAGGTGGACGGAATTGTGGCCTAGCTGTGATAGGCGCTTTTGACTGGAAAGATCCGGATGCACCGGCCTCATAGGCCCTCTTGCGACCTTTAGCAACTGCATGCATGTTGTTGTGGTTTTCTTGGGTCAAGGCATCACTAATAAACTCATTGTACGTGGCACATCGAGAATTTGCCATAGTCTTCATTAATTTGGTACCCAAACCTCGCTTGAAACTCTCAATCTTTTTCTCTTCAGTATCCACGAAACTTGGAGCATATCTTGACAAGTTGTTGAATGCGTGCATATATTCTGTGAGTGACTTGGTTCCCTGAGTGAGCCTCATAAATTCTGCTGCTTTCATGCGCATCAGGCCCGGGGGAATATGGTGTCCCCTAAAAGCCAGCTTGAACTGATCCCAGGTCACTCTCGCATCAGCAGGCAGAGACGACAGGAAGTGCGTCCACCAGATTCCTGCTGGTCCTTGCAGCTGATGAGAAGCATATTCAGCTTTCAGGTGCTCTGTGACCCTTAGCAGACGAAATTTCTGCTCGATGGTATTCAGCCACTCATCGGCCTGCAGTGGTTCCTCAGCCACCTTGAAGATCGGAGGCTTCGTGTCCAGAAACTCCTTGAATGAACTGTGCTGATTTGGCTCGGCCCCTGGTTGCTGTGGGTGGCCACGAGCAGTGTTTTGCGCGATAAGGCGCAAGGCTTCCTCCATTGTCCTTTGGCTCCCTAGGAACTGGGTAAAGAATTCCTGAGCAGATGGTGGCGGTGGGGGTGGCAAGTCATCATGGTTGCCATCCTGGCTGCTGCTAGCTCCAGCACGGGTGCGCGTCATCTGCGAAGTTGCAACAATAAGCGATTATTGGTCGATGCCAAGAGATTGCAGATGAATTAGGTACTCATGCCAAACTGAAATTACTGGAGAAAATTCTCAAAAGCACAATAAAAACAGAGGCATAATAATTCATTCTCGCAACATGACATCGCCAATTTGACCACTTATCGTGCTCATAACGCATGCAATTTAAAGCGTGATTACCGACAAGGAACTGGAATTGCATTAACGTTTACCCAAACGTGCGATTTAACATTACATGATAGTCTGGTTACTAATGCCAACTTGGAACTACTAGGTCCATTACATAAATAAAGGTGATACATTAGTCTTCCCACTACACGCTAAGCGATCTAATCCTCATCATGATCACTATCGAGGTCAGACGCAGAATCATCTCCTTCCCCAGGTTCTACTTCTTCTTCAGGTGCCACTTCTTCTTCTTCCTCGTACCCCTCTAGATCCATTTCTGCGGCTCCAGGTGGGACATAAGGGTGGAGCTGATTGTGCAGTAGATGAACCTCTTCATGCAGATTATCGTTGTATTCTTCCGCATTGGCCAACTGCTGTCCTAGCTCAAACTGTCGAGCCCTCAGGACATCTTCCCTGGACCAAGCTGCATTTCGCTGGTGAGTTAACCGAGTCATTTCTTCAGTGAGCCTCTCTATCTCGGCGTCGTGCTCCCTCTGAAGCTGACGTCGGTCTTCGCGGGCATGACCAAGAGCACCAGACACACGTCTGAGGCTACCTTCAACTCCATCTAACACTCTCATCACTGCGAACATGGCGCTCATGGCAGGGTTATCGCTGTTCTGCCCTTCTGCTGCACCAATCTCCAAAGATCTTCCTCTTGCCTGCTGCCATGAGTCAGTGGAGGGATTACCTCTTGGAAAGACTCCAACCATAGCGGCTGCCAGCTCCTGAGGAAAACGATCCATGATATCCCTCAGGATCCCAAAGGCTGCCCTGCCAGCTGCTTCTTCAGCAGTCCTGCCAGTCGACTCATAACACCAACCTGTCCACTCAGAATCGTCACCTCGGGGACGGACAATGGCCTCCACAGTAACTAAGAGACCTTCTCCCAACCGCTCATTTGCCCAAAAGTAGCAGGGGTTCCATTCCATCGGGATAACCTACATAGCTGAGCACTCTCCACAAGAGGGTAGGCATCCCAAACTCTCCAAGGAACGTGTGACGTTGACGGGTACGTGGAGCAAGCTGACGGCTAGGAGCTCTACCTCCGGTGGACTTGCGAGCAGTCTGCTTGGTGCGTGCCATCTGCACCATCAACATGTACCCTTTTGTGAGACAATGCCATAATGGATAAGAGTTACATAACCGAGTAAGAATTTTATAAGGGGAGGAACAAATGTGATTATGTGAATGGTGTTTAACATGATGCATGCTCGTGCCGTACGTCCTCACAAACTTAGGAAAAATTTGTTTCTAGCGGTAGACACGGTGGCATACATACGTTCTCTCATATAGATCGTAACTAGTCGAACTACACGTTTCGTTGTTAGTGTACCTGCATAAAATTTCATTTCAGCCCTAAACCCATAATGAAATATGCAGAATGTAATTGTAAATACTTTCATATATGTATCCCCATACATATACTTCCGTATCAATCTACCCAACAATAATTTAAACCCACAATTAAATACGTACCATGTACACATGCAAGCATGCATACATAGCCGTACCAAAGCTAACTCTTCCCGACCGCACGCTCACATCTTGCGGTCATACACTCATCTTACCTTGGCGTAGAGGCATTTGATCCATACATTACCACTCAAGTGAATGGCATCCATACTATAGCACGCCGTATGGACGACGAAGTAAAAACCCCCCATGTTAGTACTTAAATAGCCACCTAATAGTCCTTAATCTGGGCATAAGGAAAGTGATCATTGGCACACTTTAGATTTCAAATACCTATTAATTACTATTAGTTGCTAGGAAAAGGGTTTTGGAACACAAAAACTTTTGTTTTAAATACACTTGTGACAATTAACGTTGAATCCTGCTCTGATACCAGCTGTCGCGGAACCGACCAATTTATAAGAATACAAGTATAATGGCAATCCGCAAGCGGTCGCACTGTCATACTTGAACTCATATAAACCCGGTAGTCCTGTCGAGTACCACGACGGGTCTCGATAAACGATTTACAACAACCAAGATCGTACAGGATTCAACATACATGCCACATATTACATAAGGTTCGCAGATACTTTTCATCATCAGAGTACGAATAAAAAGTTATTACAAACTGAGTTTGGTAAACAAAGCGGAAGCAAATAAGTTCGAAGATAAAGTTTCCAACATAGTTTGATACAGTGCCAAGCCAGATCACGGTCCACAAAAGCAAGGATAGGAATTACTAAAGAAGCCTGCCCAAGGCTTACTCCTCATCCACAGCGGGATAGAAGCAACTCTTGCAATAACCATGATACACAGTGCCATCTGCAACAATGGGAAAATAAACCCTGAGTACGAGAAGGTACTCAGCTAGACTTACCCGTCATGAACTAGAAATAAAATGACTCCAAGGATTATGCAAGGCTGTATAAGTGGACGTAACTTGACAACATTTTGCGAAAAAGGCAATTAACCGTTGTACAATTGTGATTCTTTTATCAAGTTAATTATAACTATCCATTTCTAGATTAGCAACTATCCTATGCCAAACATGTGGTATATTATTTAGAATCATACAATAGTAACCATAGCAGGTATTGTAATTCCATATTCATTTGAACCATCATGTTTCATAATATAGTTGCTACGATGTTGGGACTAGCCAAGTTTCTCACTATCCGGGAGAGACGGCGATTCGAATCGATTTCAACCAGCTGGGAATTTATTCCTAACACAAACCCAGATCTATCAGCCACGATAGTCTTAGGTCACCTTTGGTGCAACTCAGGTACACATTTCGCGGGTCCGTACCGCGCCGCACAATCTGGAACACCAGATGCCAGGATGCTCAGGCCAAGCCTGCCCTTGGGCTCAGTCTGATCGTTCCTCGGAAGGAGCGCACAACAGAACGGTTCCCGGCCTGAGTTGAATTACTCGGCTTCGCGGTCGGAACGAGTTATCCGGCCAGCTAAGTGAGAGGTATGCGTTCAATCTTGTTAGAAGCGCCAACAACGGTACGGTCCTAAATCGACACAGATGGGGATAAGTCCACACCCAAGACCTCCATGCCTTGTTGCTTCCCTATCGACCTCCTGTCCGGTCTCAATTTACTTTTACCACATGGTTCTGTTCCACGATAGCAGATATAGCCAACCGTACTCCGGTATCCACCTATATCTCGCAGGTGACAGGACATCACCCGACTTCTACCGGTCTAAGCATGGCTAAGCATATATTCGATCCTGGACCTATACCGGTTAAAGGGTTAATATCTGGACAAGGAATGTACATGCATCAAGTGGTTTCATTCAACTCTTATAACCTAATGCATCAATCATAAATATGTAAGTAAACATTTGTAAATTACTGGGAGACTTATAATGCTCTGGGGCTTGCCTCGCAGAAAGGAAGTAGAGCGATGGCCAGGACACTCCAGAAGCTCTTCAGGGTTCTGCTCCATGCCTTCAGGAGCGGGGGCTTGCGGATTCTCCTGCGGGTTCCCTTCCTCTGCTTCTTCGAATTCCAGCAACGTGATCTCTTCCTCCGATCCTAGATGCATGAGTATGGTATGAGTATTACGAATGCATAATGTTAACAAGTGCATCGCGTTGTTTGAGTAGGTGCATATCTCTTCTCGATTACTACTTAACTATTTCTACAATGCATCGACTACACCATAACCAGCAGCTACTTGTTTCACTCATAACTGGAGTTCTACAAATTCAAAAACAGTGATCCTGGACTTTCTGGAAAGCTTATTAAATTCTCTACAACTTTGTTATTAACCATTTTTATAGTCTACACTTGTTTCAACATGTAACTCATTACATTCTAGAATCAGTCCAGAAATGACTTGACATGCAATATAAAGTAATAACACTTCTACTTTAGGTAATTATTCAAAATTTGACAACCTAGAACCTACCAACAGTTTTAGCATACCAAATACAGTTAAGATGATATAATGGTGAAGCCCAAACTATTTATTAAATTGCCTTTATTATTTTATTTAGATATCTAGGTTAAATAATAAATATATATCAAATGTGCTTAATAAATTCTCAAAATTTTACAGAGTCTTACTAATGCTATCAAAGGACCACTATAAAAATTTCGTGTTATTTTACTAAGTAGAACATTCTATATCAAAATAATAAGGAAGCAAGGCTTGAAATAGCATAAATGGAAAATCCTATTGAAAAGTGTCAAGCAACAGATTTCTTATTTTTCTTAACATCCATATGGTACTAGTATCACCTCCAACAAATTTCATGAATTTTGGACTCATAATTAATTTATAAAAATTCATGCAAGGATTAACTATTTATAAAAGAAAAATCTATAACTATAGATCTACCCATGCACTGGTCCTCAAATTTTTACCCAAGCTCATGTATGACAAGGATAGCCTACCACAAAAATTTCATAATTTTTGGAGCACAGGAACTTTAGATATAAAATAAACAAATTTGAATGCATTCAAAAGCACATTTCAATTCCTAATTTAAATCCCCAAAAATTTCTACTGTTGAACCCAAGAACATATTTTTCTTAAATACTACATTTCCTAAGCAACACAATCATATTTATTTCACAATTTTAGGAGCTACCAAACTAAAGATACAAAAATAACAAAACATACTTGAATCTGGAATTTTTGAACTATCCCTAAAACCTAGAGTCACTGACAGCAGGGACCCACTCGTCAGATGGACCCACCGGTCAGCGAGACCAAAACAGAGCTGGCGGCGCTGCTCGGCTGACGCGGCGAGAACTCGACGGCGGTGAGTTCGCCGGCGGTGACATCATCACTATACGACCTACATGACCTAGCGCGTTGATTGGTATACTTGGCCGGCCCTATCGTCGCCACCCGCGACGACGGCGGCGGCCATGGCGGAACGGCGGAGCTGGACCACGGCAAAACGCCGGTGACGACCTCGGTGGCCCGATCTAAGGCTCGGACGAGCATAAACTACCTAAGACGCACTCGACGCACTAGCTAACGCATGGAGAGGTGGACTGTGGCGCTCCGGCCACGGTGACGGGGCTTGCGGCGGAGCTCCGGCGAGCTTAAACGCGCGGCGATGGCTTACCCAGCTTGGTCAGCGAGCACGGGAGGGAGTAGTGGGTCGCTGGGGAGACGGAGGAGCTATGGTGGTGGTGCTGGAGTGGCTAGGCGCGGCTGCGCGCGGCTATGGCGACGGCGGGGCTCCGAGAGCTCGACGGCTGCTGCGGCGAGGAAGAAAAGCCGAGGCGAAGCAAATGGAGGCGCGGGATGGCTCGGGCGGGCGCTGGCGTGATGAAGGCGCGCTCGGGCGCGGCGTGGCCTGCGCGGACAGAGCGCTGGCGACGCGCGGCCGTCGCCGGGGACACGCGGCGCGCGATGTCTGAAGCCGGTCGGCCATTGACGTCGCGATTCAGTTCATCAGATAACGTGAAGCCGAGCCTGACGACGTACTTTCGTGGAGCTTGATCTTCTAATCCGTGACGTATTAGTGCACACAATCTACACCAAAGTTGTAGCTCTAAGTACCATCTGTAATTCATATAAAACGATCAAGACCTAATTCGCAACGATTAAGGAGGAAAATCGTGCTCAAAGTTGGCTTGTCAGGCTATCGGTGTTCACGACTTAGCAAAAATTTGCTAAGTGTAGAACTTGTGATTTCTCTGATTTTTGAAACCCAAATTCACACATGTTAGGAGCTGAATCAGTCAAAGGCCCAAAAATCAAAGTTGTTCCTTATGTCAAACACTACAACATTGCTTTAGTGAACTCCTCCATGCAAGGTCCCTAACACTTAGTTCAACTTTAGTCAAACATGTCACTTTGAAAACATGCTACATATACAAACCATGGCTAAATGACCAAACTAGCCCTAGCACTAAATACCAAAGTTGTTCCTAATGACATCCTAAGCATGTTAAAACAATTTGCAAGGTCATTTAAGCATTTCATGTAGTAGTCACTCATATAGCCATTCAGGTCAACACATGAAATATCACTTAAGTGCTGGATCATGAAATGTGGCCTTCATGAACAAGATTCTTTTTGTTAACCTAAGTATAGCTAAGGTGTTTTAGTGACCAACATTACCCACTTGCATTCATTTGTACAAGATCATATGCATATGTTCTAAGAAACACGAGATAACAAGTAATGTTTCATATGTTTCGATCAAATGTTTCAATTGTAAATGATGATTTAGGAATGCTTGATGCTCATGCTCATGTTATGCAAGCCAAGTTATGCAAGGCTAACACCCGAGGTGTTACACATGACACATTAAAGTAGTCGGTAGCACAATATCTCTTTATTTTTTCTCTAACCCTCCCCCCCTGAAAGTACACGGTACTCCTATCTTTTACGTCTTTAAGTTTTAAGTGATAAGTATGTAAAATTAACTTGTAAGGTGAAAAGGACATTAAACCTCACGTGACAAAAACGTAAAATAAGATAATTTATTTGCATATAGCATATATTTAGCAATGCTTTCCCAAAAAAAACTTACCGAGGTATGTTATGCATGGCTTTATATTTTCTTGTGGTTTCTTGACCAATATTTCTTCTCATATTGTTCCATATCAACTTATCATCGAGCACCGATAGAAAGCATCATACCATGGGTTTGGTTTGCATACAAACAACCGCCTACTATTTTATTTATCTAAGGATTTAAGATTCATGGGAAATTAATGATACCCGCACAAAAGTTTTATATAGCTAATGCATGTCCTAGATAGAACAAATGACCACTAGGTCTCTGCATGGATTACGTAATCCACTCATCCAAAACTCAATTCAACCCGTGAGAA
This sequence comes from Miscanthus floridulus, assembly GCF_019320115.1. Classification (NCBI taxonomy): domain Eukaryota; kingdom Viridiplantae; phylum Streptophyta; class Magnoliopsida; order Poales; family Poaceae; genus Miscanthus; species Miscanthus floridulus. The sequence continues at coordinate 11,909 of NW_027097776.1, read as the reverse complement.
GGTGTGATATATATATATATATATATATATATATATATATATACACACACACGCGCGCGCGCGCGGGGGGGGGGGGGCTCTACAAGTAGAAGTGTACTTGTACAAGTGGCCACTTAGATTCCACGTCCAGGAAAAAAATATTCCACTAATATGTATATCTTGTTGACAACATAAATACCACAATAACCACTTGTACATAAGACAAATGTACTCATGCAACCTTGCACCCATGGAAAGGTTGTGTGCCTCATGTTCCATCTAGCTGGTAAAAAAGGGGTCCGCCACATTAGCGTATCGAGGTGTAAAGAAGACACTCTTTTTTTTTTTTACCTTTTGAGTTTGGACATATCTAGGAAATCATGGCTGAGTGAGTGAGTGCTTGCTTTACTAGTGTAATTCACGAGTAGACTGAAGGAAAAATTCCACGTATGTTTTGTAATCGAGCAATACATGAATACTTCACCTATCCTGGAATACAAGGTATGAGAGCATTTAAATGTCGCAAATTATAAGGGACCCTAGGTGAATAAATCCTTCAAAAGACAACATTCACGTACATACTTACTATTAATGTCTATCACTAACTCAAATATGATAATCAAGAAGGATTATATGTTTTATTTGTTTTACCACATAATATATCATAAAAATGTTTAGATACTTTATATTTTAGGATAGAAGAAGTACACGTCATTAGATGTTTCCCTTTGCAGTAATCACAAATCCACAAATTAGAAGGAACATGCTAAAACTATTAAATTTGATTTTGTGAGAAAAGACAAAATAAAAGTGAATAACCTATTCACATGACAAAATGCTAATCGATATGTTGGCTTGAGCTCTTGGTAGGACTTTTTGCCAACAAAATGCCCTAGGACAATATGACAACACCAAGGCTGAAAACAATCGAAAATGATCTCCGATCGGTAAGCTCACCATATTTTTAATTTAAGTATGATATACAATAGTATTAAAAGAATTTTAAAACATCAAAATTTTAATTGTGATAAAATGAACAGTTATCATTCCTACATAAACAATTTCTTACAAATGGGATCTTTTATTTATGTTTTCAGCCCTATAACAGACCTCGTCCTACACAATACTCACTTATTTCCCTTGTATGTATAGGAGTACATGTTAAATCTTTCCCTTGCAGTAACTACAAATCGACAAATTAGATGGGATATGCTAAAACTATTAAAATTTATTTTATGAGGAGAGACAAAATAGAAGTGGATGACCTATGTACACCACAAAATAATCGACGTGCTGGCTTGAGCTCTTGGTAGGACCTTTTGCCAATAAAATGCCCTAGGATAAGATGGCAACACCAACGCTTTAAACGGTTGAAAACGATTTCCGATCGGTCGAAATTCACCATATTTTTAATTTAAGTATTCAATATATGTAAAATAAAACCTTGCTCCCACGGAAAGGTTGTGCCTCATGTTCCATCTAGCTGGTAAAAAAAGGGGTCCGCCACATTACCGTAGAGGTGTAAAGAAGACACTCTTTTCCAACCTTTTGAATTTGGATATGTCTAGAAAATCATGGCTGAGTGCGTGAGTGCTTGCTTTAGTGTTATTCACGAGTAGACTGAAGGAAAATCTCCACATACGTTTCATAATCGAGCAACACATGAATACTTCGCCTGTCCTATAAAATATAATGTATCTGAGCATTTAAATTTGCCACGGATTATAAGGGATCCTAAGTGAATAAATCTTCCAAAAGACAACATTCACATGCATACCTACTATTAATGTCTATCGCCAACTCAAATATGGGAATCAAGAAGGATTATATGTGTCATTTATTTTACCACATAGGAGTAATGCCATAAAAATGTTTAGATACCTTATATTATATTTAAGGATAGAAGGACCACGCATCAGATGTTTCCCTTGCAGTAACCACAAACCCACAAATTAGAAGGAACATGCTAAAACTATTAAAGTTGATTTTGTGAGGAAAGACAAAATAGAAGTGGATAACCTATGCACATGATAAAATGCTAATTGACGTGCTGGCTTGAGATCTTGGTAGAACTTTTTGCCAACAAAATGCCCTAGGACAATATGGCAACACCAAGGCTGAAACAGTCGAAAACGATTTCCGATCGGTAAGTTTAGCTTATTTTTAGTTTAAGTATGATATAAAAATAATACTAAAAGAATTTTTAAAACATCAAAATTTTAACTGTGATAACAGTGAAAAATGAACATTTATCATTCCTACTGAAACGATTTCTTATGAACAAGATCGTTTATTTTTGTTTTCAGCCCTACAACAGACCTCGGCCTACATGGTACTCCTCACTTGTTCCCTTGCATGAATAGGAGTACATGTTAGATCTTTCCCTTGCGGTAACTACAAATCGACAAATTAGATGAAATTGCTAAAACTATTAAAATTGATTTTGTGAGGAGATACAAAATAGAAGTGCATAACCTATGCACACCACAAAAATAGCCGACGCATTGGCTTGAGCTCTTGGTAGGACTTTTTGCCAATAAAATGCTCTAAGGATAAGATGGCAACACCAAAGCTATGTCGAAAATGATTTCCGATCGGTCGGAAGCTCATCATATTTACTCTTTGTAATTTAAGTATTCAATACAGTATAAAATAATACTGAAAGAAATTTAAAAACATTAAAATTTTAATACGATGGTAGTGAAAAGCAGACATTTATCATTTTTATTGAAAACAATTCCTTGTAAACGAGACCTTGTTTCTTTGTTCTCAGCCCTACAACAGACCTCGCCCCACATGGTATTCCTCACTTGATGCAATTTAGTCTTGGAGGAGTTAGAAACTCACAATGAAATCAAACTTATGAAATACTAGTACATGTGGTAGTGGCCATGTATCGAACAAGTAATTGCAGGATTATATCAACTCTACTGATGAGTAATAAAAAGTCTCTCTTTTTCTCGAAAAAAGTAGTGGCCACTACAAGTTTTAGCACCAAAGGTACATTTAACCCTTTTAACCTTTTTTCTATAAAAAAAGAGAAATCTTTCATAAAAAAGAAAATAAAAAAGAGAAATCTTTCATGAAAAAGAAAATAAAAAAAGAGAAATCCTTTTCCACGAGTCTTTCTTGCGTTTCCCTTTTCGTGTGCAAACGGCGTGAGCACACAGTATCGCAAACAAACTTGGCAATGGCAACTAGGCCAGAGGCCAGCCCACACTGTGGAGCCGATAACAGCCGCTCCACCTCTGCGCCGCGCCGCTCGAAGCCGCCCGCCCATCGCATCGCACTCGCACGAGACGAGACCGCCAATCCCGACCCCTGACCCGAACGCCGCCGCCGCCTACCCTTCCTGAACGCCCCCGACCAAACGCCTCTTATCCCCCCGGCATCAAAATCGCGCGAAATCTCTCCGGATTCGCGTGCGCGGGCTGTGGACAGATCGGGGGCGGAGGAGGCCAGGGCCCGGGACGGGTCGCAATGGTGGTGATGGAGGGTAATGGCGGCGCCGGCAAGATCACCATTGGCGTCTGTGTCATGGAGAAGAAGGTTGGGATCTTGACTCTCTGGTCTGTTGAGGTTTTTCTTTTTCTTCTCCTTGGTGGTTCACGGATTCTCGCGAACACATGGATGCTAGATGCTGTCTTGTCTTCCTGGTTATTGATCGATTCGTGTTCTTGCTCTTCCAGCGCGTGCGTCTCGATTTCCAGCGCGTACGTCTCGATTGGCCGGCTCTTGCTCCTGGATTTCTCAAAGAATGCGGGATGCGGGAGCTTCGTTGTTGCCTCTGGAACATGTCCTCGTCTGATCAAATTCTTAATTCTTCTTTTCTTCAGGTGTTCTCTTCTCCAATGGAGCAGATTCTCGAGCGGCTCCGCGCGTTTGGAGAATTCGAGGTGTGCAAGATCCTTCCTTTTGTCCCGTCCACGCTGCATTTCCCTTTCATATTACATCAGTTTGCAAAAAAGGTAGAAACCCGTGTGAGATTGAAGTTTGCCCGTGGGATGAGTAAATGGGTGGATGGCGTCTAATTGAACGTGATCTTTACTTTTCTTCTGAAAATTTCCATTGCGAGACATCCGTGAATCTTCGTGGATACCAATTTATTCTGAATCTTTTCGAATAGTACGTGTGGTCCCTATCAAAGTGGCCGCTTTTGTGGGTTGCACCCAGAACTTCCAGGATATGGCATATATGTCCCTGAATATGTACTTTTTTGGAGGACTAAATGGTCGCTGAATGATTCTTGTCATATTTTATTTTGGAGGACTATAATCTGTTCACTTGCTTTTAAAGATGGCAACGGCCCCCCGATACCCGACGGGGATTTGATTCATTAGGGGACGGGGATGGGATCATATCTTTACCCGCGGACATCTAAATGGACAAGAATCCATCCCCGACGGGTATAGCGGGTACGGGAACGTTCCCTGTTTACCCGTCCCCGTTACCCGTTGGGGAACCCGACTATTTGAGCTGTCATGCGAGTATTAGGCCCAAAGAAGCTCAACATAGGTATTTTAGTCCAAATCTGAACAATCATATATATAGTTTGTGTGTTCTAGGAATCCTAGTTCAATATTTTTCCTCACCATCTCCGCCAGCAGCACAAGCACGCCTGCCTCACGAGCGCTCGTGCCCCTCGCTTCCTCAGTTCGGTCTCTCTGCCACCTTTGCTCGTCCTCCTCGCAATCTTGCTCCTTCTCCTCGGCATCTCCGAGACTCCGACACTTATACCCAGGTGAAGAATAAACGTCTCCGATTGCAAAGCTGCGACCCTAAGTGTCCTTGTTTATTGGGTATGCAGTACCCGTCGGGTATCTGTTACCCGACCGATACCCGACGGGTACGGGGATGGGCAAGAATCTATACCCGAGACAGTTAACGGGGATGGGGACGGGATGAATTCTCCGTAGCGGGGAAGAGAAAGTTCCGGCGATACCCGACGGGTACATCCACGTTGCCATCCTTGCTTGCTTTAGGTCTTGTTTGGATGCCCATGTATTCATCTAAATCCACATGTGTTGAAGTGTATTGGAGTGGAATTGAACTAAATTCCATTCCATTCCACTCCAACATATGTGGATTGAGGTGTATACACGTCCATCCAAAAGGCCTCACTGATAGTTTGAGCACCGCATCAATTAAATTAGAAGTTTTGCACTTGAGTGGTCGATATTCTCATGATATTATGTGCCCAACGTTGACTCGTTGTACCATAAGCTGTGCATGTGGACCAGTATTTTTTATACTGTGTAGAACGCGATAAGATTTCCAACCTCTCGAAAACGATTATGCATTAGATTTGGTCTACTGCATATGCGTATACTATTAAATCTGTTAGACATACTGCTAATTCCTCTGACTTCTAGGGGACCACTGGTCACCTGGTTTTCCCCATTCATTCATTCATCAACGACTGCCTTGTAGAAAAAATATGCCAACTTTGTTTGATTACGGTATCCAATCTTCAGCACATGTTTCATTTCTTCATCCATGTTTCCATTCATGGATTGTTATATTACCTATGTTTATCTTGGTGCTTGGGAAGGTGCTAACTTTTTGTACATCATTAATGCTATTGTTGACTCTTACTTATTTTGCTTAGGTGCTCCAGGTCTTCACACCATATTTTTTTTTTCTGTATATAATATTATAATTTAATGTTAATTGACTCTGGTCACTATATATTTTATATCTAATTCTAATGATTCAAAATTCTCTTACCTATTTTGCTTCTCTTGCTTTGTTCCAGATCATCATAAATCAAACCTGTACCCTATGATTTATAATCTAAGCTTAACTAACTTGGGCTACTATATATTTTTGTTTCTAATAATTCCAATTATGTTCAGTGAACTTCATTTTATTAATTGAATGATGCTGAATTTCCTGTTGGGGTATAGTTGAGGGGTAAGAAGCTTTGTTACAGAAACATTTCAGACCAGCTGTCATTCTTCATTGTTTAACTTATTTTGCAGATTATAATATTTGGAGATAAGGTTATTCTGGACGATCCTATTGAGATGTATGTAATGAGAACTCAGGTTATTGATAACAATCATAATTCTTTTGTGCATAGGTTTATCTACATTCTTTGTGCAACAGTCTTGACCTAAGGCTATACGTACTGTTGTCTTACTGAGTTTAGGAAATGGGAGTAGTATCTTACCTATCCACCATTTTGTTTTCAGTTGGCCAAACTGTGATTGTTTGATTGCCTTCTATTCCTCCGGTTTTCCTCTGCAAAAGGTTCAAGCATATGCTGCTTTGAGAAGGTATGATTTTTATTTTCTATTGCTTTATAAATCTCTTTCAAATGGTAACTGTTCTTGTAACTACATCTCAGTTTTTTTAATAATGTATTAATGCTGAGGGAGAGAGGGACGTAGGGGCATCAGCATTTATTTGTTTGCTTTGCAAGCTTCTAATAACCTCATCCTTTGAGTGACCTATTTGTATTCAGTCTGCATATCTGTTTCCATACAACAAGCTTAATAAAGGAATAAAAGAATGAGACTCCTGTTGCTTAGTTTTGGGGCACAATTTGCAGTAGCTTTTTCCTTAGGAATGCAACTACTTCTGGGAAAGCAGTACTGTTGAGGAGGGCAACTATTAATATTTGGGGAGACAAACTATGTGCTTTTATGGGCACAACAGTTACCAGTTCAGAAATGCAACTGCTAGTTGAGTGGCTACTTTGTGTTTGGGTTAATAACCCTGCAAGTTGCCAATTGGCTGCGTCCCCCACCAAGTGATAATTTCTTTTCAACACCACATTGTTCCACCTAACCAGCAAGGCAACTATTGCCGATTCTCTAGTTGCAGAGATAACAACTAATGACTAACATTTAAGTTGGTCAAGTAGTGGATGTGTATTGCACACTCCTTGAAGGAGATATGATCACTTAAAAGTCATTATTCGAAGCTCCTTGTCTTAGACATGTTTGCAGTAGCATAAAACTAAAACTTTACTAATTCTTCCTATTCAATGATCTTTTGTCTTCTTTAGTCTTTTTATCTGTAAACATGCATACCCAATTAGTCAAATCTACATGATCATTGCATAGTTGACCCTTTCTATGTACTGGGTAATCCAAATTATCATTCATGACGACTCTTGGGGAATATGATTCAAATAAAAAAACAGTGAGGGAGTAGGCCATCCACGTATGAGCAATACCACTGGGAGTCTTTTCTGCCCTAATTTAATAAACTAACACTTAAAATGAAGTACTACCTTACATTCTCAGATGTGGAAACTTTATTTCTTAAGTGAATAGATGAGTTCTTTTCTGTAATTCTTCATATTCCAGTTAGTTTCCCTGACCTTGTTCTGCATGAACGGTAGGCCTTTTTTGGTGAATGAATTGGAGCCACAATACCTCCTCCATGACCGCAGAAAAGTCTACGAGGTATTGCTGTGGAATTCTTGTGTCTTCTATTGCACGCAGCTAAACTCATCCTTATCCTCTGTTCATATGCACTTATGTTTAACTTTCTATTTGTACACTATAATTGTGCTCAAAGCAGTAATCTTCTGCATGTTATCAAAATGGATAGGTGGTGTTTTTGTATAGACTAACCTTTTTTAGAAGTAATTCAGTAATGCAGGCAATGAGCATTTTAGATTACCATTGTTTCTCCCAACAATAGTCAGTAAATGGATATGTAGCACGACGACAAACTGTGAACATTTTTTTGATTAAATGTTTACGCTAAATTATCTCCGCGTAACTGATTATAGCTTTGCAGTTTTGATGACCATTGACTCCTTTGATAGACATCATTGAGAGTGAATTGCACAGTGAATCACTGGATTGCTTAACTGATTCAAGTAGGTCATGGAACTCCTAAACTGCATCTTTAGGCTACTTGTTTAAGTGTGTCACTCTAGATCATTAGCGTGCTAAGTCATGTATAACCAATGACATGACTTGTTGAGTTGAGCAATGCACAGGACACACAACTGGTTTCAATACAGGAACCTCAATAGACTAGAGGTAGCTAAACCTCTTGTCACAGGTTCACGTCCAGTTATGCACAGTTTTTTTCCTCGAACTACGCAGGAGAGCTGCGTGCCATTTCATTAAGATAGATAAAGAAAGTACAAAAGACTGAGAACAGAGGTCCAGCCCGATTACAACAGAGCAAAGAAAAGGACTGTGTTTGAAGCCCTTACTGAGATGCGATGGATCTCTGATATACAGGGAGCACTGACAGTGGTTGCCTTGACTGAATACCTCGGCCTATGGGACCTCCTTTCAGTTTTTGTACTGCAGCCAGAGGTAGAGGACTCACATACTTGGCAACTATCAGCTTCAGGAAAATACTCTGCAAAATCTGCATACGAAGGGCTGTTCATTGGTGCAGTTCAGTTCAGGCCATGGGAAAGAATATGGAAGAGCTGGGCACCTGGTAAGTGTAAATTCTTCATGTGGTTGGTTGCCCATAATAAGGCCATAACAAATGTTGGACAGCTGATCACCTTGCCAAGAGGGGGCTGCCACACCCTAAGGAGACAACCACTTGCTCATTTCATGTGTTTTCACTCAGCAACTGTGGTTCAACATCGTACAGAAGTTTGGTCTGCAGTCCCTGCCCCCTCAGCCTGGCGACATCTCCTTTAATGACTGGCGGAAAAGATCAGTTTCTAGAGTGGATGGTCAGATCAGAAAAGGTCTCAATTCTATCATAATTTTGGGGGCTTGGTCAATCTGGAATCACTGCAATTGCTGTGTGTTTGATGGGATTACCCCCAACCTGAGTGGTATTATGCTACTCATTAGAGGAGTTATTTTTTTGGAGTCTGGCTGGGGCTAGAGGAATTTCCCATCTCTTCGCTCTAGTGTCAAGTACAGACTATGGCTCTTTCTTGGTCGATGTCAAGTCTTTTACTGTAATAGGCTAGCAGTGTTTATTTGAGTGAGGTGCGGTGTGAGTGTGGTGTTGTTTGGGTTTCATACCCTTTTCTTCTTCTTAATATAATGATACACAGCTTTCCTGCGTGTTCGAGAAAAAAAATGAGGAAGACAAGTTTGGCAATCTACCTTGGAATTTACTGGTCTTAAGTATTATAATTGTTTATCAGTAATCGCAATGATTTCCTTAACTAATCCAATGTGTTGGTCTAAAAAATAATTGACCCAATGTATTAAGATGGCTTCTTATATATTCTCATTTTTTTCCTTTGAACAATTTGCATGCTTAAGCATCTGGAGAAGTATGGAATTCCTGTGCCCAGTTATGCTCTTGTCAATAGAGAATATTCGTACCAAGAGCTGGACTACTTCATTGAGCAAGAAGATTTTGTTGAGGTCCATGGGAAGCGGTTTTTGAAGCCTTTTGTGGAGAAACCTGTCAATGGTAATTCATCTATATATACATAATGTCATTGTAATATCTGCTATTTGCCTTATTGGATCTGAATGTTGTTTCCCTTGGTACCGTAATGTTTTTGTGTGGCCGAGGTATGAGAGTGGCGAAAGGGATATCTGTTATTGCACTACAGATAATTAATTTCTGATCACCTATGATGATCAAATAAATGTATTCTGATTTCTTTTTTTTGTGTTTTTAACAGGGGATGACCACCGAATAATGATATATTATCCTAGTTCTGCTGGCGGTGGAATGAAGGAATTATTCAGAAAGGTGAACTTCTGACTCAAAATTGTAGTCATTTAGGAGTAATTTGCTGAGAACCAGCTGTAGTTCTGCATTTGGCTTACTTTAATGGCCTATTTACCATTTTTTATTTCTAATGTACAAGTTGCTTTGCTACTTTAGCCATACACAAAAGTCTAAAGGTTCTTCATAATAACGATACTCCCTTGGAGTTTTATTTTTGTCATTTGAACAACTGTCTCTAAATTTCCTTTATTATTACTATATAGGAACTTGTCAAAATTTAGACATCCTGCATCCTTCAGGGATTTTAAAAATAACCTATTTGAACATTGTGGAATGGTTTGCCTTAGTCTGCCAGACTAACACCCACTATCTGATGGATAAGTCTGGATGCAGCATCTTAGTGGACAACATCTTAGCATCTTAGACTAGCATCTTGGCATATGCTTGACTGGCTAGCAGCCTATAAATATGTATCCCCAACCCCTCAGGTTAGTATGGCATTGAGAAATAAACCAGAAAATTGCCCCAACTCCTAGTGTCATCCTCTCTCGATGAGAGTAAGAATTCAACGACTAACAACTGGTATCGGAGTCGTACTATCCTGTAGCCTGAGCATCTCCTGCTCATCTCCTTTCCCAGCCGCGCAACAGCCCCAGCTGGGAGCAGCAGCAGCTCCGGCCGCTCCTGCTCACTCCTCTCCCTCTGCGCTCGTCTGAATCAGCCCTCTCCCCACGCAGCAGCCCCCCGGTAGTGCGTCATGTCCGCAGGGCAGTCTCAGCGCTCGGTCGCCTCGAGCACGCGGCGTCGGCAGGAGGCCGAACTTGCCGCGGCAGAGGAACGCGAGCGAGCGGCGGCAGAGACTGCTGCGGCGGCGGAAAGGGCGTCGAGGCTGGCAGCGGCGGAGCTGGCAGCAGCCAGAGCGGAGGCGGAAGCAGCGGCGGCGGCGGATGCAGCGCGTGCGGCGGCAGCAGAGGTCGAGGCTCTGCGCGGCAGCATCAGCAGCTTCGTTTCTACTGACGACGGTGCCGACGCGGACCTCGAGCTGCTGGGGAGGGAGGCAGCGCGAGCACGGGCGGCGCAGTGGGCAGCCGCGCACGCCCACGAGCGCGGCGGCAGCCCAGACAAGCGCGGACGCGCCGGCGGCGCTCCTGGAGGAGGCGTGCACGGCGGTGGCGCTCCTGGAGGAGGCGCGCAGGGCAACGGTGGCGGACGGGTCGATGGAGAGCGCGACCTTCACAGGCAGCGTGGCTCTCTCTCCCCAGATCGGTATCGTGGTTACCACGGGCTCCAGGCTGTTGTCAGGGACGTCGGCCTCGGCGGTGGGTGGCCTACCCTCACTAAGACCAACTACGTCGAGTGGGCTGCGGTGATGAGGGTAAAGCTCCAGGTGCGGCACATGTGGGAGGCAGTCCGGGACGGCGACGTCGACTACGACCAGGATCGACGGGCGCTGGATGCCCTCATCGCTGCAGTCCCGTCCGAGATGCAGTTCTCGCTTGCCAACAAGCGGACTGCCAAGGAGGTTTGGGACGCCATCGCTGCGGCACGCATCGGCAGCGACCGCGCCCGCAAGTCCACACTGCAGGCACTTCGCAAGGAGTGGGAGAACCTGGCCTTCAAGCCAGGTGAGGACGTTGATGACTTTGCTCTCCGTCTCAACACTCTGTTGCAGAAGATGATGCAGTTCGGCGATGACACCTACGGCGAGGAGAGCTGTCGAAAAGCTCTTCCGTTGCGTCCCCGAGAAGCACAAGCAGATGGCTCGCTCGATTGAGTCCCTGCTGGATCTCTCCACGATGTCGATCGAGGAGGCGATAGGTCGCCTCAAGGTCGTCGACAGCGATGAGCCACAGTCTCTCTCGGGGCCCATCACCACTGGCGGGAAGCTCCTTCTCACTCGGGAGCAGTGGACTGCCTGCCAAGGTGACCAGAAGAAGGGGGAGCCTTCTTCCGCGACAGGCGGCCGCAAGCGTGGCAAGCCGCGCAAGGCGCACAGAGACGCCCAGGCCGGGGCGCGAGGACGTGCCGAGGGTGATGCCCGCGGAGGCGCCCAGGGCGGCGCCGTCGGCAAGCACAAGCCGGCACGAGACGACACCTGTCGCAACTGCGGCCAGCTTGGCCATTGGGCCAAGGACTGTCGACAGCCACGACGCGGCCAGGCCCACGTCGTACAGGTGGAGGAGGAGCCGGCTCTGTTCATGGCACATGCAAGCATCGAGCTACCTCCAGCGGCACCGGCCGCAGCGGCTCTCCTCCACCTTGACGAGCCAAAAGCACACGCCCTCCACGGTGACGGC